>NC_056729.1:1470648093-1470948093 GCF_019279795.1 Protopterus annectens
AGTGGGGTCAGTGTATTTTATTCCATTTTGTACTAGCTCAGGACAGACCTGAGCATTTCCATTTAGGTTTTTGATGTAACCATAGAAGGCATTATGGTTATCCTTGGCATCCTTGGCAACCTTCTTTTCAAAATTGGCTTTAGTTGACTTGATGAGGGCCCTCAATTTCTTACTAATGCTGATCAGGGATGATTTTTCTACTTGAGATGTGGCCTTTTTTTGTATAAGTCTTCTCCTTTTATTGTATAGTTTGCTTATGGCCAGGGTCCACTAGACTGGTTTCTTCTTGCTTGAGGAAGGAGTCTTGGTTGTATTTGGGATAGCATGGTCCATGCAATCCCAAAGATGCATATAAAGTGCCTTGGTGTAGGATTCTGCATCCTGGATATCATTATCCTTATGCAAGGGAATAGTGAAGCTTTCCACTTCTGGCGCAAGTAGCTTGAAGTTTGCTTTGGAAAGTTTTTTTACAATGGTTTCTTTGACTGGGGGAGGTGGAGGGGTGAGGACGTCCAGGGTTATCAGTTTGTGGTCTGATCTGACCAGAGAGGGAGTGATAATGGGTGTGGTACAATGGGCACCCATATTTGTGATGACTAAATCCAATATGTTGTCCCCTCTAGTGGGAGAACATACCAGTTGTTCAAGGGCATTTGAATTTACAAATTCTATGAACCGTTGGGCATAGGAGTTAGAACTTTGGTAGTTCACCCAATCTATATCTGGGTGGTTGAAATCACCCATAATTATGGTGTTGGGTAGGATCTTTATATTTTCCAATGCCTCAAGGAATGCTGAGTGAGCATCTTGGGACATGGTGGGCGATCTATAACAGGCTATGACTTGAAATGTGGTTTTGCCTGCTGATAGTTGCGCATGGATTATCTCTGGGCCATCATGATGCGCCACTAACCTGGAGATGTGGGTATCCTTGATGAATATGGATACACCTCCGCCTTTTGTACTGCGATCCGGTAACTGAGGCCAGAAGGTATGATATGAATTGTAACCTGGTAGTGCTGGGGTGCTCTCTGGAGCCTTGAACCAGGTTTCTGTCACTGCACAAACATCGATTTTCTCCATACTGAGGAGTGCCTCTAGTGCATGCATTTTGAGGTTGAGACTTCTGGTGTTGAGTAGCATTACCCTTAGTTTTTGGTTACCTGTGCTGGTTACGGTGGTTGGTTTGTCCTTTGAGCCTTGCCTAAAAAAGGCACTATGGGGATGGCAAGAGCCTTGGCCAGGATTTGAAAACCTAGGGGTGACAGGTGCAAACCATTTCTGGTGAAACAGAGAGGCTTGTCTATCATGTCATCCCAGGCAGACAGACACTGGATCCCCTTAGAATGACACCAGAAGCTTAGCCAATTGTTGAAATTGATCATTTTATCTTTGTATTGTGGTATCATTCTAGGTGAAGGTAGTATGCTACTCAAGGTCAGGGTCATACCATCTTGGGCTACATGATCAGAGAGCTCCTCAATGTCTCTTTTCATGTAGTCCAGGGAGGTACATCTTAGATCATTCACACCAACATGTACAATCTGGAGTGACTTAAGTGCCTGTGTTATGTGGTGGATCCTAGCACCCGACAGGCAGCTGACAGTAACCTTCTCCTTGTTCAGCCTGGTGAGTGGAACATCTGTGTGCCTTACTACAGAGTCTCCTATTACTAGCATGCTGGGTATGGTGTTTTGCCTTAGGGGCTGTCGTGAGGCACACTGCTGAGGTGAATTATGTGTTTTCTGGCTTGTGTTTGGAGGTGCAGGTTGCTTGCTTGTCTGCTTTGGAGGGCACTGTTTCTTTTTCAGATTGATACCTAGTGCCTCCAAATATGTTTTTGTGTACTTATGTGTATGTTTTGTGGTGCTTGTTTTGTAGATCCATGTGTGACTGGTGGTGTGATGCTAGTGTGTCTCTTCTCCTCTTGACTGCCTGTTACAGTCATGGGTTGAGAGCGCTTAGACTCCAGTCTGGTTGTGTATTTGCATCTCTCACAAGTGTTTGTGCCTAGAGGTAAAAGGAGAGGGTTGTCTGTATACATGAGGCAGTTGTGACATTGCCTCAGGATGCCCAGTTCCACTAGATGAACTGGAGAGTACACCTGAAGCTGACCTCTGGACATGCTTGGAAAAGTGAGTTTCACTTGTCTTGCGGACAGTCGAGGGTCCTATGCTGTATTATAATAGTGCTGTCTAGGAGATTTGAAAAATAATAGTGCTGTCTAAGAGATTTGGACAAGTGCTGATTTGGGTTATGCAAGTGCTGCAATAAGAGCAGTTGATCTGAAGCACTTGAGTTGAGGCTTGCCTAGTTCTAAGGGAAAATGTGCAGTGCAGACTTTGTGGAGCCAGGAATAGTATACCCCAGCTAACCGGCGTTGCCCATATGTTGCAGGCATCCAGTGGGGAACATAGTGAAGGCACAATGTCCGCAAATATGTGCCTATTGTACCGATGTACAAGGTGCTATGTCCTCTGCAGGCCAATGCATTCACACCATGCCTACTAACTGTCTTCAATGTGCATGGTACTAGCAACATAGCGGGATATCCTGGGCAACTGTGTTTGTGCATGGCACATGGGTGCAGGACATATACCGGGTACTAGTAGGGTTGCATACTTTGTTCACCAGGCCTTTTGCCAGATGTAGGGGTATGGCTTGCCAACACAGTCTCGTGGCTGACTGACAGCTGTACTCCTTGTGAGGTGGTCAATGTGTCATAAGACAGAAACCATATAGGAAAACTACAAAATCCGCTCCCCAACATATCCAATGGTAAGACACTCACAGCCACTTCTACACAGGCTCTGACAGACAAACACACACTTGCTATGTCCTGTATATGAACCCCTACCTACCATATCACACTGCAGCAATACGCTTTTAGGGCATGTGCTACAGTGAATAGTGGGTTACAGCACACCGATAGGTATAGATGTAGGTAGGTGACAACAGCAAGATTGACAAAGGTGGTCATGTGATTTGTACAGAGAGTGCATACTCTACAAAGCACTGCACTTGTCTCACGCAGGCAAACACACACCTGGCATGTCTGGGATTAGAACACTGACCTAACTACTTTAGCACACTATAGCATTACGCAGTTACAGAACGTGCTACCGAGATTACTGGGTTACACTACTTCCAGAGGTGTATTTCTAGGTGGGTGACATCATCAGCCTTGCCAAAGGTGGGTATAGGAATGGTATGGAGTGTGAGAAGTGTAAAAGTATTATTCAGTCCTCAGGCAGACGGGGACAAACACACACACACTTGGCAAGTCTGTGTTTAGAACACCAACCTAACTACTTTATTACACTACAGCATTATGGAGTTTCAGAACACGCTACCGACATTACTGGATCACAGCACTCCCAGAGGTGTATTTCTAGGTGGGTGACATCATTAGCCTTGTCAAAGGTGGGTATAGGAATTGTATGGAGTGTGAGCAGTCTAAAAGCATTATTCAATCCTCAGGCAGACAGGGACAAACACACACACACACACACACACACACACTTGGCAAGTGTGGGATTAGAACACCAACCTAACTACTTTATTACACTACAGCATTACGCAGTTACAGAACGTGCTACCAAGATTACTGGGACACGGCACTCCAAGAGGTGTATTTGTAGGTGGGTGACATCATCAGCCTTGCCAAAGGTGGGTATAGGAATTGTATGGAGTGTGAGCAGTCTAAAAGCATTATTCAGTCCTCAGGCAGATGGGGAAAAACACACACACTTGGCAAGTCTGAGATTAAAACACCGACCCAACTACTTTATTACACTATAGCATTACACAGTTACAGAACGCGCTACCGAGATTACTGGGGGACAGTACTCCCAGTGGTGTATTTGTAGGTGGGTGACATCATCAGCCTTGCCAAAGGTGGGTATAGGAATTGTATGGAGTGTGAGCAGTTTAAAAGCATTATTCAGTCATCAGGCAGATGGGGACAAACGCATACACATTTGGTAAGTCTGGGATTAGAACACCAACCTAACTACTTTATTATACTACAGCATTACGCAGTTACAGAACACGCTACTGAGATTACTGGGCTACAGGACTCCCAGAGGTGTATTTGTAGGTGGGTGACATCATCAGCCTTGCCAAAGGTGGGTATAGGAATTGTATGGAGTGTGAGCAGTTTAAAAGCATTATTCAGTCCTCAGGCAGATGGGGACAAACACACACACACACACACTTGGCAAGTCTGGGATTAGAACACCAACCTAACTACTTTATTATACTACAGCATTACGCAGTTACAGAATGCACTACTGAGATTACTGGGATGCAGTACTCCCAGAGGTGTATTTGTAGGTGGGTGACATCATCAGCCTTGCCAAAGGTGGGTATAGGAATTGTATGGAGTGTAAGCAGTCTAAAAGCATTATTCAGTCCTCAGGCAGACGGAAACAAACACACACATACACACACACACACACACACACACACACACACACACACACACACACACACACACACACACACACACACACACACACACACACACCAGTGGTGGGAATGGAACACCTGCCTATCTACAAATCACTATTACAATACTACATAGTTACGAGTGGCACCACACAGACTACACATTTCAAGGCTGTCATTATGACTTTCTAGGAATGCAGACATCAATAGGGATGCTGGCAGTTAAGATGTACATACCTGTAAACCTGTGTGTTTAAAGTAGGAATCCATCCTGACCTGGAGTATGCCCATCTGTGGAATGGACGACTACTATCACTATACAGGGTTACAATGGCCATGCCCATACCACATAGAGGCACATAACCAACACAAGGTGTCACTGGGCATGCTCACACACTTAGTAGCACAGGGCTGTTCGGAATGCACTATGTGTCCATCTACACAAGGTTATACTGGTCATGCTCATACACTTAGCACAGGGCTGTCTGGGATGCACTCTTATTCTAAACACAGAAGGCCACAGTGGCCATGCTATTACAGTTAGACGTAAAGAACACATTGTAATGGACTCTGGTGTTAGTAGTTGTCATTGTTAGTTGGAACGCTGCTCTACATATATCTGACACCAGTCTTATACACAATATCTGCTGCTGTCCGTCACCTTAGATGTACCATTCTATACCAAGCACAATACCACCATTCGCAGTGATGGCTTGGTAGGAGTGGTAACTGCTTGACCAACACAATGAGCCTTGCGAGGAGTGGCAACTGCTTGATCAACACAATGAGCTTTGCTAGGAGTGGCAGCTGCTTGACCAACACAATGAGCCAATGTCCTGCTGTAATTACGAGGTTGTCCAGTGTTTGTCATTCTGGGATGACATGACTGACAGTAGACAGGCATTTGACATATATCACATGCATCCATGATTCAAGGGAGTGGGGATAATACCTAAGTTGCATTCGCCCATATAGTGCCATTCCAAGGCAAATGTGCTAAACACAGGATAACACCCTGACACCTAGAGGACAACTGCATTGTATGCTTATGCTAACCAGTGCTAGATATGTAGCATCCATAATCACAGCTGCTCACTATAGATCCAACAATGGGGAGTACTGACATCTGTGCAGTAAGGAACACCTGGCCAAAGGCTCTGTAGTGCACAATAGCACTACCACCATATACCTCAGAACCAGAAATGTGGGCCATAACACAGGCACGGACCACTCCAGGTGGTGGTGTCCCCACATACATAGAGGCCACTCACATGTACTGACCGGTACCCCCACAAAAGGCATCACAGATTAGTCAGGTGCAGGACACAGTGTCAAATGCTGCATTCTAGGATGTAAACCTCAGACACCACCATGCCCTCGGACCACCAACACACATCCATACATGTGGTAGGATATATAAGAGTACACCACCATGTGACCCTTGACCAGTGGACTGTACCAAGCTCTACATCAACTGTGCAGAGTACCCATGTACTGACACAGTTGCATCATGTGTTATGCAATACAATGATACCACTGTCTGTAATCAGGTCAGCTGTACACATACCAGGAGCCCTGGTTATTTACAGCATTAGCAGATGTTTGTTGCTGTACACCAGTAAACACCCTCATGTTTGGATATGACATACATGTACCTGCCCTGGATATGTACATGCCACACACACACAGCATACATGTGAATAGCATATCTGTTGTTGTCCTTTGTGCAGACAGGTGGCTACAGCCATTACACACATGCACATGGAATGTAGGTCCATGGCTGCTGAATGCTAACAGTACATAAGGTGTGATATCAATGTTGACAGAGGTAGCATTCCCTCTGTACTGGTCACCCATTACACCTATCATATCATACAACAGTCCATGTGTCAAGTATGTCATTACACATGTCCACCAATTGCAATGCCTACAAACATGCCCAAATGACAGGATTGTAGGACCTACACACATGTACATGTAGTGGTGTGTGTTCAGATACCATGCATGTGCTGTTGCTGATGTATGCAGGTAACGTGTATCTTAGTACATCATGTAGTTGCAATGCAGCCTCAACATTGCCAACTGTATATGATGATAAGCTGAATGTATGGAAAGATCTACCTCAGGTATGGAAAGATGTGTGGAAATAACTAAGTTGTGGGGCATCTTTGCAGACGGATGTTTGCTGAGGACAGCTCACAGGTATGTCACAAGTGGTCCTACAATAACCTGTGTAAACGGTAAGCAATGGTTTCGTTAATTGAAGGGCATAACACCCAACATAGACAGCAGTCAGGGTGACACCGAAGGTAAATCACTTGACACCTGTAACCTCCCGTATGCGTATATCAGCACTGTTGCCAAAGGAAGCATCAGTACACTTTGTAATGCATGCAGTACTGCTGTAAGTCTGTCATACATATCATGAGCTAGGCAGGTGTTTGATTCACAATACTGGCATGTGTGGTTGCGTGTGTGTCCATATATGTCACGTATGGTGGGGAATACATCTCAATTGTTACTCAGTCTCCTGTACATTAGTGTAGACATCTGTACAGACTGCAATGTAGAAATCAGGACATAGGCAGGGGTGAGGTATCTGTATGTGCGTGACATAGGTGTATTCAATAGTGAATGCCACAGTGTTTGTGTGTGTGTGTGTGTGTGTGTGTGTGTGTGTGTGTGTGTGTGTGTGTGTGTGTGTGTGTGTGTGTGCATGTATGGTTGTCTGGTCCCTGGAGTGAGGATGTATGTTATCATACTGAACTGATAAGACGCCTCCCCCCATCCAGGTGATGCAATCTACTATCCGGGTTGATGTCCCCGATTTTAGGCCATACTGACTACTGTACATGTGTATTCTCTGTGGTGCGTCATGTAGGTGCACAGTACTGTAATGATGATTTGCACATAGGCAGGGGTCCTCACCTCAATAGTAGCAACTGTGTGTGAGTGTGTGTTACTGTGTAGGTGAATCCATGAGTGTGTGGGTGTGTTACTGTGTCACTGAATACATGTGTGTCAATACCTGAGTGTGTGGGTGCAGTTGTGTGTTGGCATCCTGTCATGGGAATGTATATTACTGCTTCCCAATGAGGCATCACACTTCCCACTGGCCTCTACCCTTGTCATCAGCTAGACCGCTCTCTTACCTCACCACTCCATGTAACTGTACCTGTGATGTCACCATGTATGGATGTCACATCTGTAGCCACAGTAGCTTAATACACAGCTATCATGCTTTTGGATCAGTAGACGTGTTTGGAATGTGGAACATTCTCACTGTGATGTGGAAGCTACAAGGTGCATGCTGGTATACTCATACATACCTGTGAGTAGTCCACATTTACATATAGGACACTAACTGCAAACACTGACATCCACCGGCACGTGCAATTAGACCTGAAGGAGGAAAGCAGAACATCATGACCAACATGCAGTTACTGTTGTTACACAAGACACATACTGTTAACAGTACAAAATGCATTGTACACCTGTACTACATGGTATGTCTGCTGCCTGTCAACAGTACTCAACAATTGTAAACTACACTTATCTTCCTAGTCTGTTCACCCTGTGCATCAGACCATATGAGCATGTCCCTGCATCGATGGTGTGGATGTCAGGGATGTGGCACAGGCATCATCATATGCACAGGGTGATAATGTTTGCCAGAGGCCTTGGCTACACCATTGGATGACATCATGTGTGTGGGTTAGGGCCTTTGATCTAATTGGGTGTGTGTGGATGTTATGCATGTGTGTGTTGCGGTGCCCTACATATGTTTCTGGTGTCTGCGCATATGTATGCACACAGTTCTGGCATGTGTCTGGCCTACACAGGGGTATTATTGACAGCTGTGGACTGTACAGGCCATGTTTTACAGTTCACGGTGTCTCACCATGACCATGTGACCTGTGCCTGCCAGGGGTTGCACAGGCACTACCAGGCAGAGGTGCAGATTGGGTACTGTCTGATGACACTTTTCCACTGGAACCATGTCCCTGTTGGGACCATCCAGGGCCACATGCACATGGCCTGCTGTGTCATGGTGTGGACAGTACAGCACCAGCTGCACTGCTGCTGCTACCGCCACTATTGGAGCAGGCATGTGAGGTAGCTCGTTCACGCAGACCTAAAAGAGGTGATGTAACAGGCCTACATCCATGTGCCCGACGCCTCATTCCTACCAGATGTTCCAACACAGACAGCTGACGCTCGCAGATTGTCATGCCACGGTCAAGGAATCCAACCATGTCACCCAATTGTCTATCCAAAGCTTCAGCAATCTGCTGTTGAGCATTTACCATTGCCTGGATGTTGTTATTTAAAGAACAGACAGCAGCCCTCTGATGCCTCTGATCTTCTCTGTTGTGCCATTCAGCACATGCCTGTGACTCTATTACAGCCTGAAACATGTGTCTGGTGACAACAGCTGCTGCGTTCTGTCTTGCAGGGGCATGTTAGCCAGAGGTCCTCCTACGAGCAGCACTGGCCACGTGCCTGTGTGGGGCATCACCAGTCAGTTGGCTGACACTATGGTGTGCAGGCACACCTTCCATAGCCCCCACACTTTTCTGTTCCAAGCTACCACACGCCAACTGTCCTTACTCTATGGCCACTGGTGATGGGGTATGTGTAGGCATGAGATCTGTGTGTGGGGATGAGGCAGGTATGGTGGAATGGCAACCAATGGCACAGATTCAGCCCCTGAAAACCCTGCCTGTGCCTCAATTATACATTCATCATCACTACTAGAGTCTGTGGGGACACTAACATCAGATGGACTGCAGAAGGCAACGCACCTACATCACCTGTGAGGGGCAGACAATAACTGTACATTACAATCTATACAATAGACACACACACACACACACACACACACACACACACACACACACACACACACACACACACACACAGACACACGCTATGGCACCCAACATGCATGTGATATGACAGAAGGCATGCAACATGCATGTGATACGGCAGACAGCATGCAGTGCAGACAGTAATAGTGGTAGTTATCATACATCCCTGGGTTGCACACAACAGCATGCATGTGTCATAGCAGAAGGCATGCAAATTACACAATCATAGTAGTAGTTAGCATATATCCCTGTGTTACACCCTGTAGACCAGCACAGGTTAACAGTACACCTGCCGGATGTGTGGCATATGACCTTGACAATCACATGTAGCATGACATGTGATCTGCTGATGTGTGCAATGACATGCATACATGTTTAACACAATGGAGTCCTGTCAAATATACAGTGGGGTAATGGTGTCCCAATGCAGTGTTGTCTGTCCACCCTACAGATATACTGCACATTTAGCTGATGTGCATGGCCATTGCAGGGAATCTTTAAGGTGTCTCTATTGCTTTACAGTGTGAGTTACAGACACATTTCATAGTCATGACTGTGTTCAGATACAATACATATATACTGTGGAATGTGACCCACGTCACTGAGGTGTATACACACTAAACCATGATGTGGAATGTGTGGCACAGGTCACTGAAGTGTATACAGATGACACCCCTGCATATCTGCAACCATATTGCTGCTGCCTGGCAACTATGGCCAGACATGGCAAACTCATTGGTACACCATGTCCCACATGACATCTGTGTACAACACACACACATGAGGAGCAAGGATGACATTTATGTCCGACACCAGCAAGGGGAATGTATCTGTGGGCTGATGTGGATACTGTACAGGTGACTGCTGTCATGTTGTGACACACTCAAGATGTTCAACACATCTTATATGTGGACTGATGTCACACCTACACAAGATGTGCACAGGCCTGTGGGATGTCTAGTGTTCCACATCTGCAATATAACCATTACACAAAGGCCATAGCTGGACCATGTGGAGCCAATGTACGACAGGGTGCACACACAAGCACATCACGTCTACTGTGTGTGTTGCTTCATGTCTCTGGCCATCCTCCATGGCCATGTGTGTACATGTGTTGGCCAAATTATTGTGATGGGCATCTATTTCACATGTCTGTGTTGTCCCATATGACATACACCCATAGATGTCATATGCTACACTGATGACAGGGTTATGCAGACAAAAGCTGGTATGTTTGGTATGTGACATATGTTTTTCAGGATAGTTAGGCGGTGTTGCAGCCAGGTCACTAGATGTCATGGACATGTCACGATAGCACATAACATTGTGTGACATTCATAGCAGGGCTATGATCCACACCAGTGAATCCTGTGGGCTGGCCATACTCCAGCTCACTGTGTAGTACTGTTTGTATTCCCCACATGTGTAGTTCTGATCTGTAGTACATGTCCCTACAGTGAACAGCACCTCCACCATTGTATGCACAGCTGTCTACACATCTGGCAATGACAGTTTGTAAGGTTTCATGTCGGTGTTTCATATAGTTTGCAAGTATTGCACATGGGTAGCCATTGTGATGCATTGCAGGTCCGACCTGCATATTGTGACAGGACCATACATTATGTTTACATGTGGTAAATGGCCACATGGCAGATAGATCTGTGCATTAAGATGCCTGATAAATAATAACAGTCTCACCTGCAATGGGCTGCTGCCACAGCGGAATGCCAGAGGTACCTAAATAGGAGTAACACAGCAGTATGATCATTATCCATGCCTGTATGATAGCTACAGGGTGCAATGTGCATGTTAACACATACACCATTACAATAGACTATACTATGGAGTATGCACGTGTGTGCATACACAGAGTAGAATACTATAGTATGCGGCATGTGTGTATACATGCCTTACATATTATGTTACATTACATATTGTACAGTGCCACATGTAACTATATGAAATATAGTTGTTCTAAGTGCAGTAGTGACTTACCAGGCAACTCCAGGCTCGGCGGTTGAGAGACACCCACCTCCACAATATCGGCTAAGGCTTTTGGATGTTGTTCTGCAGGTGTCCCCAGGTTGGCCAGTAGCTCCTCGGTATGTGTGAGTGAGGGCTGGGTTAGTGGCCCACCACCTGTTGCACTTTGTTCCCTGGCGATTGCATTCACATGTTGTTTCGCCCATCTAATGAGGTCTGTACAGTGTCTGCACACCTGCTGGTATGTGTGGTTGTGGCCACCCACAACATTAACCCTCCTGCGAAGTTCCATCCACTGGGCATCCATCTGCTGTGCATCCTGTGGCACATGACTGAACAGGATATCATGATTGTCATGTAGGTATGGGATGAGGGCCTCATCCTCCAAGCGGGTATAAGGGGGTAGCCTTGCACATGGCATACCTGGAAGACATAATGATGGAGACAGGTCACAGTAACTCACAGAGACATACAGAGCTACAGCTGAACATACATGTGTATCGCATTTATTATGATTAAATAGTTGTCTTTGCAAATCTACATGACACTGACACCACTGACATGTTTGTGTCACATACATGTGACACTCAATGGTGATTGGATATTATAACCATATATGTGTGTGTGTCACCTGATTACATTGCTCATACTCCATGTGGATGCTGTCTTGATGTGGGTATGTCTGTTTGCCTGTACTTGTATTCCTACTTATCAGCACATGGCTGCATGTGTCCACATTAATGCAGTCGACCTTGATGCTGTGTATATGTCACATAAAGACTTACACTGCCTTAACAGACATGACCTGTGACCCTCTAGACTTGCTCACGGAAGGTTTTACATGTATATGTTTTGACATATACATCTACCCAGCACTGTACATCAGTTCAACATCCTGCCATGTATCACCTGTGTTACACATGTGATACACATGGGACACTGGCTAGCCAGATGGTATTTGCAGGGATGGATATCAACTATAGCATGAGCAGTCAAAGTCAACTAGTAGGCTATATGCCTTGGGCCATGTATGAATTTAGGATGAAAGGTTACCTAGCTGTAGCCGACAGCCGGGTCTCTCAGGCCAGGTGGAGCAGTGCCACATAACTGATCCACAGGGTTAATGATACATTTACCATGTGGTCATCACACCATGTCTGAGAGGGGGGCAAAGTGCATCTTTGCTGGACAGGAATGCATAGTATGGCAGGACTATGTAAAGTGTATGGGACAAGGATCTGTCCAGCATGTGGTGATCCTAGTACTAGGAAGGTGGATGTCCATGAAGTATGTGCTTAAGATCAGGATGTATACATGTAGCATGTCTAACATCACTGGGTTGGACATGGCTTTATTCAGGGCAGGCATCGTGCTACATAGTGGAGATGGGGAATGGGAAGGCTGGTGTAGGCCATCTGAACATGGCCAATACCCCTTAAAGGAAATATGTGATCTGATATGGGTCACGTGAGTGTTGAGTATGGCTGGACAATGATCTCTATATTCATGGATGGCACCATCATGATTAGGGTTGCCACATATGAATACGTGGCAGGTGTGGTGACGTAACTATCACAGGAAAGACAACTGCCCAGCTGCATCCCTTACACACACGGTCCATTATGTTGACCGCTGCCTAGGTGGTAATTCATGGGTACAGGGTTATTAACATAAGGGTGACAATGCAATATGTAGCTGTCAGATTGTGCCCATATGTCACACACCTCACCCACAAAGCCCCTTCTGTATGTTGTCCACAACACTCTGAGTCAGCTATTGCACCTAGGTCATAGTCATTCACATACTTCAATAGGCAGATGCCTTCTGTTAATCTGTGTGGTATAGACTACAATGAGGGGGAGTAAATTGAATTAACCCTGTCTTACTGTAGCTGGCAATGGTGTGATGTGCATGTATTATTGAGACACCTTCTGTAGTGTTGGTTCTGCCAGCTGTCCCGTTGCAAAACACTCCTGTGACATAGGAATGTACATCTAGTATACTGAGCGTAGGTGGAACACAGTATGGGTGATGATGTTTTATGACCTGGCAAGGTTATGATATGCAGTGTGAAATCAACCTTACTGTCATCTACATCTCTACTGCTGACATCAAATAATTTGATCAAGGTTCATGGCCTTTCAGACCAGACTCAGCAGGGTAGTAGTGCAGTACTTCTCATTATCAGTGGTGTCTCCCCCTTTGTGAGTTGTGATACCTGTTGGTGTGCACCATTCAGTATGTACACAGCCAGACATGAAGCTATGTTTTACATGATGTGTATGTAGAGAGCAACTTGTTTTGCCATATGTGTATCATACAACCTGGGATGTGGACAGGTCCCATGCAGCCTGAGTGCAGCTTGTACTTGCATAGTTGTGGTTACAAGGGCTCTGTAGTATACATGAATATATGATTGTGTACCTGTTGGGGGGGACAGTGTGTTTAGGTTATCCAAAACCCTATCTAGATTGCTTATTCATGCTCAGCACTTGTTCAGAACTTGTAAGCACTGCGTAAGCTACTAATTACTATAGCACTCAGTCTTCCTCATTACCTAGAGGTAAACAATTTTTGTATGTACTTTTCTAATTTGCTTAGAGTAAAATAGCTCTTGTACTCACTTTCCTCACTTATCTAGGGGAAATAGTTTTATATTCAGGCATGTCCAAGGGTCAGCTTCCAGTGTTCTTTCCTGTCTATCTGATGAATCTGGACATCTTGAGGCAATGTAGACATTGCCTCATGTACACAGACAACCCTCTCCGCCTACCACCCAACACTACATCCTGTGAGAGATGCACTTATCTAGCCAAACTGGAGGTAAAGCGCTCTCCAACCAAGACTGACCCTGACAGTCATGTGGAGAAGGTAAACACCACACTCATCACAGTCTCACTAAATCTACACCACCATAATCCACACATAGTAACACAAAAACATTCGCGGAGGCTTTCAATAATAATCTGTCTAAGCAACAGAGACCTCCAAAGCAGAAACACAAGCAGCCTCCATCCCCCAACACAACCCTAATGGCACACAGCCCACAGAGTCAGTGTGCCATTCAACCACAGCCAATAAGGCAAATCAATGTACCCAACACACTAGTCATAGGTGACTCTATAGTCAGGCACACTGATGTTCCACTCACTAGGCTAAACAAGGAGAAGGTTACTGTCAGCTGCCTGTCAGGTACCAGGATCCACCACATAACCCATGCACTCAGGTCACTCCACAACAAGTACAAATATGACTCTGTCATTGTCCATGTTGGTGTGAATAACCTGAGACGCACCTCCCTGGACTACATGAAAAGAGACATTGAAGAGCTCTCCGATTTTGTAGGCCCGGCAGGTATGACCCTAGCCCTGAGAAACATTCTGCCATCTCCCAGAATGATACCA
Source organism: Protopterus annectens (assembly GCF_019279795.1). Classification (NCBI taxonomy): domain Eukaryota; kingdom Metazoa; phylum Chordata; order Ceratodontiformes; family Protopteridae; genus Protopterus; species Protopterus annectens. The sequence continues at coordinate 1,470,662,801 of NC_056729.1, forward strand.
CAGTACGTGGACAAAATGATTGACTTCAACAATTGGCTAAGCTTCTGGTGTCATTTTAAGGGGATCCAGTATCTGTCTGCTTGGGATGACATGGTCGACAGACCATGATGCTTTGCCACAGATTGACTGCACCTGTCACCCCTGCGATTCTGGATACTGGCTAAGGCTCTTGCTGCCCCTATAGTGCCTTCTTTAGGCAAGGTTCAAATAACATATTCACCACCATAACAGGAACAGGCAAGCACAAATTGAGGGTAATGCTACTCAATGCTGGAAGTCTAAATCTCAAAATGCACTCACTCGAGTCACTCCTTGTAATGGAGAACATCGATATCTGTGCAGTGACTGAGACCTGGTTCAAGGCTCCAGAGAGCACCCATGCAATACCAGGCTATACCTCATAGCACACTTTTTGGCCATGTAACCTGGACCGGAACACCCAAGGCGGAGGTGTGTCCATATTCATTAAGGATATCCACCCCTCCAGGCTAGTTGCTTAGCACAATGCATCCGAAGTTATCCAAGTGCAATTACCTCTGGGCTAAACTACAATACAAATTGTAGCTTGCTACAAATCCCCCACAATCCCCTAGATTACCACCCCTCTTTTCTTGATGTACTGGAAATTATTAGCGATCAATCAAACACCCTACTAATGGGAGACTTCACCTACCCCACCATTAACTGGAATAACTACTCGTGTACCAACTCATTAGCTCAGTGCTTTCTGGAATTCATAAACACCAAGGCCCTGGATCAACTTATCCACACACCCACCAGGGGCAACAATATCCTAGACCTAGGCATTACCAATATGAGTGACCGGTGTTCCACACCTGAAGTCAGCTCCTCGTTGGTCCGATCCGACCATAAACTAAATGCCCTTTATAACCACATTTCACCCCCACCCCCCATTAAGGAAACCACAGTATAATATTTCTACAAAGCCAAATTCGTGCTTCTTAAGACAGATGTGGTGAACTTCATGACATCCATGCAGATGGACAATACAGTTGCAACAGCTGAATTCTACACAAATGCAGTCTATAAGCACTTACACGGGTGCATGGGTTGTGCTATCCCAAACAGAACCAAGACGCTATACTTCTAATTAAGGAAGCAAATCTGGTGGTCCCCTGCCATAAACAAACTGTACAACAGAAGGAAGACACTGTTGCAAAAGAGAGTACAGTCCCATGCGTGGAGGTGCTCCCTGGTCAGCCTCAGTAAGAAGCTGAGATCCCTTAAAAGATCCTCCAAAGCTAGCTACAGAAGCGAAACTGCCACTAATTCCAAGGACAACCACAAAGCATTCTATAGCTATGTCAAATATCTCAATGTCAACACCTAGATCTGCTCTGAGTTACAGCACAAAGGCACGAACATTACAGAACCAACTGATATTGCCAACATCCTGGCAGATAGGCTCAGTGCTACCTTTCCCCCCCTCACCCCCTAAAGGCCCATATCTATACAGGAAGAATGCAGAGTCCCTGTAATCACAACTATGCAGGTAAAAGCTGCACACTCTAAAGCCAATATCACAGCATCTATGAGACCAGACAACATCCCAGGCTGAGTTTTACACGAACTTCAGAATGTACTGGCTCCCCACCTATGCACCATGTTCAATAATAGCCACGCATCAGGCTTTGTGCCCCCTGAATGGTGCACAGCAACAGTTATCCCACTCCACAAAGGTGGCGCCACAATGGACCATGGGACCTATTGCCCTATAGGCCTGACTAGCCTGGCCTGCAAGGCTATGGAGCACATCATCATGGATCTCAGTCACAGAGACATTGGGTACCTCCAAACCTTTGACCCCTCCCAGTTTGCCTTGGTTAAGGGCAAACCATGCCTCCTAAACCTGGTGGACTTCTTTGAGACAGTTACCAAGGCATTAGATGAGGGTAAGGAGGTCCACACAACCTACCTTGATCTCTCAAAGGCTTTCAACACCATTCTCCATTCTGGTATTATCAACATACCCATCCAGCTGAACATTAACCCCTACGTCATGAGATAGTTTGCAAAGCGGCTCACAGACAGAACTCACACAGTGGGAGTTGCATACCCTAGGTTCGACTGTAGACCAGTTACAAGTGGCGTCCCCCAGGGCTCAGTCCTAGGACCCCTCATGTTCGGTATATACTTCTCTAAGGTACAGGCAAGCACAGGAGGGCTTTGGCTGAAAAGGTTTGCAGATGACTGCAAACTAGGGGCCATAATTGTTTCCCCAGTTGATACAGACACCCTCCGGAAGGGTCGCACTGAGACGGATATCTGGTGTCAATATCATGGCCTCAAGCTGAATGCCACAAAGTGCATAGTCATCCCCTTTGGATAAAACTAATTACCAGCGGACTACCACATAGGTGTTAGTCCACTACATACAGAAAAGGTAATAAGGGATCTGGGAACCACAGTAGATAACAATCTCTCCTTCGATAACCATAATGCCAAGGTGGTTAAAATATCCTTCTACGTGGCCCCCCTAATCTCTAATAGGTTTCCATCCAGAACAAAGGAGGCCATTGTTCCTCTCTACTCATGACTTATTAGACCCATTAAAGGATACAACACCCCATTTGAGATGTACCTTACAAGACAACTGCAACAGCTTGGAAGACCGCAACAATACCACACCAAGAGGATTACTGACCTCAAACTGATGACCTATGCAGCCCAACTAAACTAACTCCAGCTGTACTCAGTTGCATACCGCATACTCACATGTGATCACTGCTTGACATACAAGGCCTATGTCCAACCCAGTATTGCTGGATATGCTCCACCTAAACAGAAGCCCCTGAGAGCCACATGCTCTAGGGATATACACCTAACCACAACGATGACTAGGACGTGCTGGATGGATAGATCCCTGACCTGGAGACTCCCCATGCTTTGGAACATGATTCCAATGTACATCAGGCAGGGCCCCTCACTAGCACTCTTCAAGAGAAACCTTGACGGGTGGAAGGGAGACAGACATATACCCTGGAGGTTCACTGCAGTGGCACTGCTGGACAGAGGGACAGGGAACTAATGGCTCTAGCATTCAGAGGCACAGGGAACTAACCTAAGGGGGTGGCAGAAGCCAACACACTCTAGCTAGGCTTATAAATACCCTTGGGCAGACAGTCTAGTACCTACCTTTGGACTTATTACATTCTTATGTGCATGGATAGTTAACTACCTCCTCCATTTTACTTTGCTATCATGTTGTTAAACTGTCGGGTGACTACAAGTCATATGTATCCTGTTATTGTGTTTTGTAAATGCCAATAGACATAACTAATGTTTGCCTAACATAACAGTAATGCTATGTAACTTGTAATACATATCTGCCTACAATACTGTACATTACACAGTTATTGGCACAATATCCCACAATGCATATCATAATTGCACAGTAGGCCAACCTTTGACATGTTATTCTCAGTAATACACCCATACATATGCCTACTGTTACAATATATCAACATATACTATCCCAAGGCGTCACTGACTGTTATTTCAATCCTTTTCGGTTTGTGATTCAATCTTCTTTGTAATGTTCTGCTGGTATATACAGATGGTTTGAATGTGTGATAAGCATCCTTTTATAGTTAAATATCGGTAACATGTGCTATCCTGACCACCAATTGGTGTTCCAAAGTAGTTAATTAGATGCACATCAGCTGTGCAGCTACGCCATTAGCCATCACCATGGCAACAGCGGTGTGTAATTGAGTGCTCCACTTAGGCGTTGTCCCTTTGCCTTACTTTCGAGGAAGATGACCTGGATGTGTTGTTTGCGACGTATTTCAACAGCTATATGGAGACAGAGATATATTAGCTTCATGACTCCTGTGGATTGTGTGTAACGGCTAGAAGATGTTGTTCTACATGTGAGTACACTTGTTATATTTCAGAACATTGCTACTTATGCAGAGTTTGTACCTGATACTTCTGCAGATGTTTCAGTCTGGCAAGGATGTTTGGGCAGCTCAAGGCTGTATAGCTATGCATGAAATGTTAGGTGGTTTACAGTGTGCTCACCAGACATCTTTGGTTTGGTGTACATGTGTATCATACTGTGCTGTTAATCAGTAATTGTTAACACTTCCCGGTGTACACACAACCCTCTGAAATGGGATTAGTGCAAACAAACCCTGTAACATCAGCAGCTGTTCCATTGTATAACAGCAACTATTTCACATAGGTCCATGTTAATGTGTCTCTGACAAGGTATGTTAAGGCTTCTGCAGATGTCATACAGTGAGTGAATGATTTGTGATGTTATTACAGTTTGTATTGTAATTTGTTTGGGTGTGAGGGTGATGTTGGTGGGTGTACATAGCAGATGCAGGTGTGTAGGAACTGCTTTTATACATAATCGATATGTGTGTGAGGGTTCCTTCCCTATTTGCACACCTATCCTTTAGTGGACTAATACCATGGTAATTGCAGGCTGATTCATTAAGGCACTGTTAATTGGTTCCTGTATAGCATGCAGGTGATGTTAGTCCTTGAATCCTTTCGGCAATACATCGGAATGTAATAAAGTGTTGCTACATGAAAGCTGTGTATTTCTGTCATAGGTATTTGCAGTCATTGGAGTTGTGTTGGTGACTGATCATCTTTGGCTAGGGTTGCCACCTTTTCAAATGGCCATAGTGGGACATTTTCGGGACACACATCAGATTTTACAGGCCGACACAAACCCACAGTCAGTACAAGGGATAGAACTTTCCTTTTTTTGCCTAAATATAAGCTTATTCTTGTAGCAGTTTAGTTGCTTATCCTGTTTCTTGTAACATGTAGGTATTTTAGATACAGAAAGAACTATTGTATGCAACTATTGCATTACATATGGGACATAATTATGTCCTACAATCTCAGGACATTTGCCACGATTAATATCTTTGGTCAGGACACAACTGCCCAAAGAGGGACTGTCCCTCGCAAAGTGGAAGAGGTGGTAACCCTATCTTTGGCTCATGTCCATAGCACATATTTGTAATAGTGTATAGGCATATACTCTCCGTATCCTTTGTTCATAAAGTTTGGTCATGGCAGAATGTGTGATTGCTATGGTCCATGTTATACTCATATATGAACACTTCAACTGCTGTATACAGGATACCTATGGAATCCCAAACGCACAAAATTCCGACACCCATAGTACCGGGCCCTGACTCCCATACCCCACATTACTGACAGCGACAGTCAAACTCGCGAAAGTAACACAAACATGGAACACACACACGCACACACAGACACACTGCTACCCACCACATCCAAACAAACCATCCTACACTACGTATGAGCAGGTGGGCAAGCCCCCCTACACCCCCCCCATGTGGGTGGCTGCGCCCCCCTACCCCCCTACTTTAATATTCTACCTCCTAGATCGCACAAACAGATACAAAAAGCAAACCCACACATTACAGTCCCCCAGGAACACACACCACACTCAGAACACATACTTACACACACTACAGTCCTCAGAAACACACTTACACACAGTAACCTACCTGAACCGCAACACCAGAAGCACTGACTAAATGTCCCTTAACATCGGGATTTTAAACCTCACGCTTCTGGTGTGTTGGTACTGTGGTCTTTCGGACTTTAAGCCTCGTGATTACGCACATCGGAATGTCAAGCATTTGGTATTTGGTAGGTATCCCATTTATATGTACCTCCATGGTTATGTAGATGTTTTTAACCTATCTATATATCTACATATATATGTAAATCCCCATATATCAACATATATCTCTCTCTCTCCCTCTGTCTCTCTCTCTCTCTCTCTCTCTATATATATATATATATATATATATATATATATGTTGATTTATATATATATATATATATATATATATATATATATATATATATATATATATATATATATATAAATATATATATATAGATAGATAGCATACACCTTTCATTGGGTACATGCCGGTTTGTCCTATTTCCACACATTCCTACCTTTTGTGTTTTAACCTGTCAGAATACACAACTGCTGTTAGTACATCTCAGGCACCTTAGTGGTAGTTTATTGTGAAGATTATGTACATGGTTGAGTGTTCTAATCCAGGCAGTGGTAATTTTGCCTCTCAGTGCAGACACTGGTAGTGCAAGGGTGATTAATGCACATTTCAGCGGTTGTGTGTTCCAAATGTTTATTATTCTGTGGAATACTACATATATATGCAAGCTGTGGTTAAGATATACTATGTAACATGTAAATCATCTCTGACTTTATTGGGATTTGAACCAGGACTGCACAGATATTATGCAAATGCTGTAGCCATTACACTATTGACATTAACGTTCCTTCTGCCTATTTCCTATGTCCATTAATCCTATTCGTAAGCTTGGCTACACAACAGGTGGCGCCACCCACACCCAGTGAGCTTCTCGAAATACCGACATAACACAAGAATTGAGAGACTATACATTAACATCCTAACTACATTTGGCACAGCCACTCACTGACACGCTTCAGGGGAAACCTTGATGTGTGACTGGCCAACAGTATATACACCCCTGGGATCATGTGTCCCAGACAAATACAGCCAGGGTGTGGGGGGAGCCACTCCAATTCTAAAGCTGCAAGACCTGTTGGGGAAATTGAATGCTGTTGGTTTGTCATGTTAACATGCCCTTTTGAGATCACTATGTGTCCCTATCACCCTACAGCACACAAGTCTTCAACAGCTTCCAGCAACTCTGCCTGGAATCACTTCATTGCCTATGCTTGACAGAGGCTCAGTTACTTCATTAATGGTGCAGGTAAAGCCACCACACTGTAGCTATGCTTCTAAATGCCCTTGAGCAGATAGCCTACTACCTATCTGTGAGCCTCTACAGTGCAGGCCATCTCCAACATCATATGTGATTATACAGAGTTTTCTGATCACAATATACAGTGTAAATTCACCATGTAGTCAGACAACAGTTAAGTACAGCAATAGCATACAGACTACTGATACATAATCACACCAAAAGCCTATCTTGGAAGCTAGTGGACATGTATAGGTTTTAGGCTTTGTATTGCTTACCAGTAGGTTACCTACAGGAAAGATGGGACACAAGCACAGATGGGATACATGCCTGTAACAATGCCATACCAACATGCATGTGTCAGCCTAAGGCTTTGGAATGCTGGGCAAGGCTATTGGCGCACCCATGGTGCCGTTTTTAGGCAGGTTTCAGAGGTGGATCTCACCTCCATGATCTGCACAATAGCAGAACCAATGAGGGTTAGGCTACTCAACACCAGGAGTAGTACTCACAACATGCATGCACTCACAGCACCCCTCAGTATGGACAACATCTACATTTGTTCTATGACTGGGACCTGTATAAGGCTCCTGTGAGCACACCGGCACTACCAGACTACAACCCATAACACACATTTCAGCCACTGTACATGGACTGGCACAGACATGGAGGGGGTGTATTTATATTCATCGGGGATACCTACACCTCCAAGTAAGTGGGACAGCATGATACCTCTGTGATCATCCATGTGCAGCTAACATCAGCCACAACTGCAATACAAACTGTGAGCTGCTACAGATAACCCTCCATAACCCAGGAGCACCACTACAACTATCTGGAGACAGTGATAAACATGACAGTCCTACCAGACACCCTGGTATTGATCAATGTCAGCTACCCTACACTTAACTGGATAACCTACCCGAGTATTCACTTCCAGTCCCAGCACATCCTGGGATTTATCACCTCATATGACCTGTATCAGTTGGTAGATGGACTAACGAGAGGTGAAAACATACTAGAAGTGGTAATCACTGACATGTGCAACAGGTGCACTACAGCAGAGGTAAACCAGTCACTGTTTAGATCTGACCATGAACTATTCACTGATGATTTCTACTCCGAATCATCTCCCCCACCCAAGGAACATACAGTGAATACCCTTCCTACAGCTAAATTCACAGTACTAATGACAGAGATGGAAGTGTTCACAGCCCCCACGCTCAGGGATGACACTGCTCAAGATACAGACAGAATTACGACTGCACTCTATAAGCACCTACAAAGATGTATGGGTCGTGCCATCAATGGTAAACCAGGAGTAGCTACTCCTACACAAGGACACCAGTCTGCTGAACTCCTGCATTATACAAGCTATACAAAAGAAGTAGTACAGTATTCCAGAACAACAGCAAATCCCAAGACATACAGATGGCCATGACCAGTATTAGTAAGATACATATGTTACTCATGTAATCATCCAAGGCTGACATCCACAGGTAAATAGGCATGGATTCAGAATATGACAATAAAGGCTTCTTTGGCTATGTCAAGGATGTAAGCAGTAACACACAGATTTGCACTGTGCTGGTGCAATATTGTACTGAATATACTGACCCTACTGATATCACCAACACACTTGATGATACATTCGGAGCAAGCTTCACCCCCTACTGGGCCCACAACAATACCCAAAACATACAGTATCCCAGACATCTGTGACATACAGGTGTTAATGGCCCTTTCAAATGGCATGACAGAGCGTCAATGGAGGCAGATGGTGTCCCAGACTGCATCCTGAAGACACTACAAGATAAAGTGGCCCCCCGCCTAATATAGCAATTCAACATCAGCCTCTACCCAGGCTACATGGCCATTCACTGGTGCATGGCAACAGCTATTACACTCCACGAAGGTGGTGACACAACTGATCATGGTAACTACCACCCCATAGGCCTGAGTAGCCTGATCTGCACGGCTATGGAGCACATCCCCATGGCACTCATTAACATAGACAATGGTAACCTCCAGACACTTGACCCAACCCAGGTCACCTTGACTAAATGCAGATCATGCCTACTGAACCAGTTTGACATCTTACAGCCACCTAGACTTTAGGTATGGGTTGTGGTAGTTCACACATACTACCTGGACCTCACCAAGGGTTTTGACACCATTCTACACTTGGATATTATTTCTACACTCACCAGCCAGTACCCATACATCACAGGTTAGTTTGCCAACAGGCTTACACACAGAACACACATGGTAAGCCTAGCAGCCTCTAGGTCCAACTCTTGACCAGTCACAACTGGTGTCCCACAGGAATCAGTCCTGGGACCCCTACTGTTTGCCATATACTTCTCAGAGGAACGGGCTAACACAGGTGGACTACAGCAGGCCGTGTTTGGTGATTACTGCAGACTGGGAGCCATAACTGACAGTCCAGCTGTCAGAGATGTCCTTCAAGGGGCCTCACATAGACCAACACAGGGTGTCAGAGTGATGGCCTCCAGCTAAAGACCACATACTGCATGGTCATTCCATTTTGGGAAACTACACACACACACACATATTAACACATGAGTGGCAGACAGTATAATTCAGATGATGTAATGGGTATGTGGGGAGTACATTACATAGTTATCTCTCCTTTGACAGTCATATGTGCGAAGTGGTTAGGACATCCATCTATGTAGGCCATCTGATTACTTAAGGGTTCACATCTAAACAGACTTAGGTTATTGTGCCCCTTCACTCATCAGTCATCAATCCCATCATCGAGTATGATAACCCATTTTGGATGTACCTCAGAAGACACATCTGACAGCTGGAAGGGCCATGAACATACCTCGCATAGAGGGATAATGCCCTCAGACATGTGTCCTATGCTGCCAGACTGCATAAACTTATGCATTACTCAGTGGCATCTCGTTTACTCAGAGATGATATTTGCTGGCCAACAAAGCCGTGTCCAAATCAGGCTTAATGGATATGCTCCACCTATGGGCATCCATGTTACAGTGAGCCACACACTGTAATGAGCTACACCTTGCCACAACCATAACTGGAAGATGCTGGAGTGACAGATTCCTGTCACAAGTACTCCCCATTATTTGGAACTACATCCCTGATTACATTTTACGAAACCCCTCACTAACACTCCAGGGAATCCTTGCTGAGTGGGTGGGGAACAGTGGATACACCCCAGGGATCCCACAATTGGCTTTGCTCCACAGAGGGACAGTTATTTAATCAATGGGGTGGTGACAGCAGACACATTTTGGCTATGCTTATGACTGGCCTTGGGCAGTTAGGCATGTACCTACCTATGTATCTATGAACCTATATATACAGTTTTGACACATGCTGATAGCTTAATTTACTGTTCAGGTATTGACTTACCTTGTGCCAATGGCAGTTGTGTGTACAATAGTTGAGGGCTGCCTATGTAGGATGCACACAGTAGACCACCTATACATGACAATTTACAGGTGGTCGTGTGTGTGCCATCCATGTTTGCTGTGTGTGCAGGTGGAGAAGGGTGTCAGTCCATAGGTGCCTACACTGTCAGTGTGTGTGCTATACATTCCCTATTTGCCAAGGCATGGGCATACTGGGCATGCTTCCGTCTGCCTACTGGGGCTGGCACAGGGTGTTCATGGTCTGAGTCTCTCTGTGCCTGTGGGGCCCATGGCAATGATGGTGGGCTGTGAGGGCCTTCACCATTCTGTCCCTGCTGCAGCTGTTTCTGCAGGATCATATTGTGTAGCATGGCACATACTATGAAGATGTGGGGACATGCGCCTGGAGAGTACTGCAAGGCTCCAACAGATATGTCCAAGCAACGGAACCGTGATTTTAGCATCCCAAACACATGCTCTGTGATGATTCTGGTTTCAGCGTGTGCCTCATTATGGCATTCTTGCGTGGCTGTGTGTGCATTTCTGATGGGAGTCATCATCCATGGTTCCAGTGCATAGCCAGCATCCCCCATCAGGTTGCCATATCGGATGTCCCCCCTGGCAAATACCTGTTACAGCTGTGAGGCATGCCAGATGTGGGAGTCGTGATAGCTTTCAGGGCTGCCAGCACACACATCCATGTTAATGCCCTGGGCATTGTGCATGACCTGGCAGTTGATGGAGGGGTATCCCTTGCGGTTTATGTAGCACCTACCCTGCTCACTTGATGGTGTCTTGATGTGTATGTGCATGAAGTCTATTGCACCCAGTACCTCCGGGTAATCTGCCACATGGTGGAAGAGATGCATATTGCTGGCCAACTCCTCCTTCTTTCGAGGGAACTATATGTGCTCATTGGCATGTGGTAATATGGCATCCAGGAACTGGTGGAATACCCTGGATGCTGATGCCTGTGATATCCCCATGATATCCCCAGTTGCCATTGAAAGGTACCTGTGGCTAGTATTCTCACAACTACAACTATCTGGAGACAGTGGTAAACATGACAGTCCTACCAGACACCCTGTTATTGATCAGTGTCGGCTACCCTACACTTAACTGGATAACCTACTCGAGTATTCACTTCCAGGCCCAGTACGTCCTGGGATTTATCACCTCATGGCCTGTATCAGATGGTAGATGGACTAATGAGAGGTGAAAACATACTAGAAGTGATAATCACTGACATGTGCAACAGGTGCACTACAGCAGAGGTAAACCGGTCACTGTTTAGATCTGACCATGAACTATTCACTGATGATTTCTACTCCCAACCATCTCCCCCACCCAAGGAACACACAGTGAATACCCTTCCTACAGCTAAATTCACAGTACTAATTACAGAGATGGCAGGGTTCACAGCTCCTATGCTCTGGGATGACAATGCTCAAGATACAGATAGAATTACGACTGCACTCTATAAGCACCTACAAAGATGTATGGGTCATGCCATCAATGGTAAACCAGGACTAGCTACTCCTACACAAGGACACCAGTCTGCTGAACCCCTGCATTATACAGGCTATACAATAGAAGTAGTACAGTAGTCCAGAACAACAGCAAATCCCAAGACATGCAGACGGCTGTGACCAGTATTAGCAAGATACATATGCTGCTCATGTAATCATCCAAGGCTGACATCCACAGGTAAATAGGCATGGATTTGGAATATGACCACAAAGGCTTCTTTGGCTATGTCAAGGATATAAGCAGTAACACACAGATTTGCACTGTGCTGGTGCAATATTGTACTGACTATGCTGACCCTACTGATGTCACCAACACACTTGATGATACATTCAGAGCAAGCTTCACCTCCTACTGGGCCCACAACAATACCCAGAATGTACAGTATCCCAGACATCTGTGACACACAGGTGGTAATGGCCCTTTCAAAAGGCATGACAGAGCGTCAATGGAGGCAGATGGTGTCCCAGACTGCATCCTGAAGACACTACAAGATAAAGTGGCCCCCCACCTAATATAGCAATTCAACATCAGCCTCTACACAGGCTACATGGCCATTCACTGGTGCATGGCAACAGCTATTACACTCCACCAAGGTGATGACACAACTGACCATGGTAACTACCATCCCATAGGCCTGAGTAGCCTGATCTCCACGGCTATGGAGTGCATCCCCATGGCACTCATTAACATAGACAATGGTAACGTTCAGACACTTGACCCAACCCAGGTCACCTTGACTGAGTGCAGAACATGCCTACTGAACCAGTTTGACATCTTACAGCCACCTAGACTTTAGGTGTGGGATGTGGTAGTTCACACATACTACCTGGACCTCACCAAGGGTTTTGACACCATTCTACACTTGGGTATTATTTCTACACTCACCAGCCAGTACATACACCCATACATCACAGGTTGGTTTGCCAACAGGCTTACACACAGAACCCACATGGTAAGCCTAGCAGCCTCCAGGTCCAACTCTTGACCAGTCACAACTGGTGTCCCACAGGAATCAGTCCTGGGACCCCTACTGTTTGCCATATACTTCTTAGGGGTACGGGCTAACACAGGTGGACTACAGCAGGCCGTGTTTGGTGATTACTGCAGACTGGGAGCCATAACTGACAGTCCAGCTGTCAGAGATGTCCTTCAAGGGGCCTCACATAGACCAACACAGGGTGTCAGAGTGATGGCCTCCAGCTAAGACCACATACTGCATAGTCATTCCATTTTGGGAAACTACACACACACACACACATATTAACACATGAGTGGCAGACAGTATAATTCAGATGATGTAATGGGTATGTGGGGACTACATTATATAGTTATCTCTCCTTTGACAGTCATATGTGCGAAGTAGTTAGGACATCCATCTATGTAGGCCATCTGATTACTTAAGGGTTCACATCTAAACAGACTTAGGTTATTGTACCCCTTCACTCACCAGTCATCAATCCCATCATCGAGTATGATAACCCATTTTGGATGTACCTCAGAAGACACATCTGCCAGCTGGAAGGGCCATGAACGTACCTCACATAGAGGGATAATGCCCTCAGACATGTGTCCTATGCAGCCAGACTGCATAAACTCATGCATTACTCATTGGAATCTCGTTTACTCAGAGATGATATTTGCTGGCCAACAAAGCCATGTCCAAGTCAGGCTTAATGGATATGCTCCACCTATGGGCATCCATGTCACAGTGAGCCACACACTGTAATGAGCTACACCTTGCCACAGCCATAACTGGAAGATGCTGGAGTGACAGATTCCTGTCACAGGTACTCCCCATTATTTGGAGCTACATCCCTGATTACATTATACGAAACCCCTCACTAACACTCCAGGGAATCCTTGCAGAGTGGGTGGGGAACAGTGGATACACCCCAGGGATCCCGCAATTGGCTCTGCTCCACAGAGGGACAGTTAGTTAATCAATGGGGTGGTGACAGCAGACAAATTTTGGCTATGCTTATGACTGGCCTTGGGCAGTTAGGCATGTACCTACCTATGTATCTATGAACCTATACATACAGTTTCGACACATGCTGATAGCTTAATTTACTGTTCAGGTATTGACTTACCTTGTGCCAATGGCAGTTGTGTGTACAATAGTTGAGGGCTGCCTATGTAGGATGCACATAGTAGACTACCTATACATGACAGTTTACAGGTGGTCGTGTGCCATCCATGTTTGCTGTGTGTGCAGGTGGAGAAGGATGTCAGTCCATAGGTGCCTACACTGTCAGTGTGTGTGCTATACATTCCCTCTTTGCCAAGGCATGGACATACTGGGCACACCTCCATCTGCCTACTGGGGCTGGCACAGGGTGTTCGTGGTCTGAGTCCCTCTGTGCCTGTGGGGCCCTTGGCAATGGTGGTGGGCTGTGAGGGCCTTCACCATTCTGTCCCTGCTGCAGCTGTTTCTGCAGGATCATATTGTGTAGCATGACACATACTATGAAGATGTGGGCACACGCACCTGGAGGGTACTGCAAGGCTCCACCTGATATGTCCAAGCAACGGAACTGTGATTTCCGCATCCCAAACACGTGCTCTATAATGTTTCTGGTTTCAGCGTGTGCCTCATTATGGCATTCTTGCATGGCTGTGTGTGCATTTCTGATGGGAGTCATCATCCACGGTTCCAGTGCATAACCAACATCCCCCACCAGGTTGTCATATGGGATGTCCCCACTGGCAAATACCTGATACAGCTGTGAGGCATGAGTCATGATAGCTTCCAGGGCTGCCAGCACACACATCCATGATAATGCCCTGGGCATTGCACACAACCTGGCAGTTGATGGAGGGGTATCCCTTGCGGTTTATGTAGTGCCTGCCCTGCTCACTGAATGGTGTCTTGATGTGTATGTGCATGCAGTCTATTGCACCCAGTACCTCTGGGTAGTCTGGCACATGGTGGAAGAGATGCATATTGCTGGCCAACTCCTCCTGCTTTCATGGGAACTATATGTGCTCATTGGCATGTGGTAACATGGCATCCAGGAACTGGTGGAGTACCCTGGATGCTGATGCCTGTGAGATCCCCATGATATCCCAAGTTGGCCTTTGAAAGGTACCTGTGGCTAGTATTCTCAAGCTTACACATACCTTCATGTCCATTGAAATGGGTTCCCCTCTGTTATTTCTGGCTCTGAAGGGTGGCCGGCACAGCTCAACAAGTTGCTGTATGGTGTCCCTGTCCACCCTGTAACGCCCTACTATCTCCAGATCATGTAGCCCCTGGTAGTTTACCCTGGGTCTGGACACTCTTCTCCTCCTCTAGTGCCTGAGATGGTTGTCAGCATCATCCTCCACACGACCGTCAGTCTCCAACACATGCTGGTGAATCAAAGCTATGGCAGCACCTAACATGTACATATTAAAAGTTCCCCGTCTGTATACACCAATGGTGCAGAGTGTCTGGGAATACACAAGAGTGTGCGTGTGAGGCTTTCACACTTTATACTATTGTGCAATGGACGATGCTGGTATAATTGGGTGTGTATGTGCAATTCCAGCTGCAGGGTATCTTAATTATAGGTATTACAGCAGGTACTGCTATTGTGGGGTCTTTGGTGTTGACTTACGCTTGATGCAGTGATTCATCTATTGCCCTTTACTTCACTTTTCAACCTGATTCCCCTCCCATTGTCAGACATGCATCCAGCTGCCTACTTTCTTGTTTTGTACTTTTGTACAGGATTGTGTTGCAAAATGTGTTATGTAGCTGATCTACTGCAAGTTTACTTTGTTCTGCTATGACAGTTGTCTTTTCTTTGCTGTACGGCACCTCCCCTTTCCTGTTGTGCAGGTTGCTGCTAGCAGCCTTGTTAGCTGTTGTCAATGGCCCACTGCAAGTTCCTAGTTGTTAATTACTCATTTGTACTCCAATTACCATGCTGCAGCATTTACTTATTGTCTTCCCGTATCCTCCCTGTTTCAGCTATGGTGTGCATCACGCACAGCCGTTTACCGGGTTTCAAACGCGTTTTCATCTATGTTCACATGCACTTTCGGTTACCTTGTGTGCTCTCAGCTAAGCAAAGCTATGGCTACTTCCACACCCCTATCCTACGGCTTTGCTTAGCAACAGGCAACCCAGATTAGCAATGCTCCAATGTGCTTACAGCTAAGGTGGCACACCCTTCTCTTGATGTCATGTTTATCTCCAGGCCACACCTGGGTGTTGTACCACTATGCTGTGCGGTACATCCTTACGCCGGTGGAAATTTTGCGATTCAGTATTACTTGACTATTTGCATGGCATTGACTACTAATTCCTAGTTACCATGCAGAACACTGTCATAGACCCTTAGCAACCCTTGCGCCATGGTTGTGGTGTAGCATACGTGCCATTGACTATTATGGCGAATTCATGAATTGTGTTACATTGCACTTTTATGACCTATAAATATATTTTCATTGTGATCCCATTTGCGCACCGATGCACTGCGATTTTACTTTGCGTTAGTGTGGCCATGACATTAAATGTTATTTTTTATGTGTTGTGCATGTTTTTTATGCCATTGGCTATATATTTAGCCATTGGCATATATTAACATTATAATACGTAAGTTTGGTCCACTTTTATGGCTCCAATTTTGTGTTTGAAAAAATGTAAACCGTTTTTTTTCTGGTTTACATTTCTGCATTCTTATGCTATGCCTGCACCACTTCATGAATCACTATATACCTTCATTTGCATGCTACACTGCTGTGCATGGGGTAATTAGCATACATGCTCAGGGAGCTGCGCAACTCTGGCGTACACTGGTAGTGCACGTGGAAACAGCTTGTACCTCAATCGCTCTGCGGCCATATTTGGCTTTAGATCGCCGACGCTATTCCTGCGCCTGGCGCAAGCTTCATGAATCCCAGGGAATATGTATGTATGCATATATGTATACGTACAGAGAGAGAGAGCATATCTATATGCAGAAAAGTATAGCAAGGTTGTGCATACCCATAGACAAACTAACTAAGAAAGTACAAAGAGCAGGGTCAGCTGTCATCATTTGCATGGGTGAGCAAGAGAGCTGGCTCTGCCTGGAGGTACATTCTCCACTCAGACTAGAAACCTATACTCCAAAGCTTCTTCTTTAATGCAATGAGGTATCTGCCTGTCATCAAATAAATTCATCTACCTGAACATGATAATTACATTAATTAGGGTTCATTTCATTTTTGTTTCTGAATCACTCAATTTGTGTGATGAGCAAATCTGGTAAACATCATGGTGAGTTCTACACAATGCTGTGCACATGCCTGAGCACCAGCAGGCAGCTCCTTGCTGCACACTCGGCCTATTGTTTTAGGCATGTGGGAATTCTAATCTTATATTTAACTGTCTTCAGATGGAGTCACTGCAAAACATGCATTCTCAACAGCAAACACAGGGATGAACGACTGCCATGTTTCACACCTCACAATTGCCACTGGAAAAATAAAAATCCAGTACTTATATTTTTTTGTGTTTGTCATCTATCACTCAAATGAGATATCAATAGATTCCCATCACTGTGCAGCAGGTGGGACACATGAGAACTGTTTTCTACATGAATAGTTTGCCATTTTTCTCAAGATTCCTCAAGATGAGAAACATCATGTCTAGAGAAGGAGAGGGTAGAGCTCCTTTTAGAGTACAAAGGCAGTGGAGGAGGAGTTCAAGATTTTTCTGGACATCAATTAAGAGTAAAGTTGGGGGCTCCTGCAGGAGGACTACACCAAGCCACAATATAAAGCTGAAGCTTGGACTAGTTTTCTGTACAGTAGTAGCAATGCAGCAGAATGTGGTCCGTTAAGTAAGATATCTTTTGGCCTGCTTGTGGTAAGGAAGCTTCCCCAGACCCTTTTCAGTGTGCACTACTGCAACACACTTGGTCTATATGCATCATCACAGCTCCCCCCCCCCCCCAGCAACTGCAACATTGCCAGATAAAACCACTGCTATGGTCCGATTTCTTCCTACAGTTATTGCAAGCCAAGAATAACACTTTTTAATAAGGATACCTACCAGACAAGTCTGCATAGCACACTTGGTCTTCCTGCATCATCACAGCTCGGGCCCCCCCCCCCACAGCAACTGCAACATTGCCGGATAAAACCACTGCTATGGTCCGGTTTCTCCCTACAGTTATTGCAAGCCAAGAATAACACTTTTTAATAAGGACACCTACCAGACAAGTCTGCATAGCACACTTGTCTACCTGCATCATTGCAGCTTGTGCCCCCCCCTCCCCAGTAACTGCAACATTGCCAGATAAAACCATTGCTATGGTCCGGTTTCTCCCTACAGTTATTGCAAGCCAAGAATAACACTTTTTAATAAGGATACCTACCAGACAAGTCTGCATAGGTGACTGGATATTTACAGTTCTTGTTATTAGCAGATGTGGTCCTTAACAGTTATGTTTTAAACATTGTGACTGGTTATTTACATTTCCTTTTACAGCACATTTGTTACTTTTACTATTTATGTCTTAAACATTGTTTTGGATGGCATGCACACCTGCAAGGGCACCCCCCCCTGGCAACTATAGCTTTGTCTATTGCCACTGGGTGGCATAACTTAACAATATACTTGCTGTATCTTGTCCCAAATAGATCTGTCTCCACACTGAGTACTTGTAAAGTAAGGCAAGTACCATTTACTTGGTGTATTTTGTCCCCCAGATAGATTTACCTTCCTTTGTATTAGTTGCACACCAATGCCATAAAGTAGTGTTTCTGCAACTAACTGCTTACACTCCTAATTTCCTGTATCTACCTCTTCCTTGCTTACACTTACATTACAACTCCAAGGCTTCCACTTCTTATGCTGATTGCTTTTATTTGCAGTCTTCTGTGAGGTGGTGGGCCAGACCTGCTTTTTCTGGTTATACCTTTCTCCATTTTGTATCTCCCTCCTCCCCCATGCACGTTAACTAGTCTATATTAGTGGGTCTCCTTGAGCTGTGTCATTTTGAAAGTTATCTTTTGGCCTGCTTGTGGTGAGGAAGCTTCCCCAGACCCTTTTCAGTGTGACTGCATAAGTATAAGTAAATTAAACTAGTACAATACAGCCAAACAGACACATTTGGTGTAAACAGAAACAAGTGAAACCATACATTTGGTGTACAAAGAAAAGAAACAAGTAAGCCCAGGCATATATTTGGAGTTAGTGATAGCCCCGCTGTGCTTACCCTTGCTGTGCTCAGGCTCACTCCGCTCCCCTCCCTTACTCAGATCAAAATCACCACAACTGACTCAAATATCTATGCGCCTAATTAGAAATAAAAAACACTTTAACCACTCCAACTTTATAAACGACCTAAAAATGTGCAACTGCACCCCCCTAAAAAACCTACCTCTTGATGAAGCTGTACTATATTTCAATACTACCTTCTTAAACACCCTTAACCATTACACCCCTCCACAACAACAAGAATTAAAACTAAATATGCCCCCTGGTTAATCCCAGACACAAAATCCCTCTTCGAAAAAAGAAACAAGGCCTGGACCAAATACCTCAACAGTAAATTCCAATTGAACAAACAAATATATGTTGAACTACATAACAAAGCCAAAAAACTCACCAAAACAGACAAAACATCTTACTACCAAAAGTTACAGGATAAGCACAGGAACAACCCACAAAAAAAAATTGGCAGCAATTAACTCTATTCTACAACTAGGTAAAACAACCCAAAAATAGATAACCAAGAAGACATCCCCACTCAATTTAATAAACACTTTACAGAAACCATCCAGACCCTTGCAAACAACCAACCCTATGACAACATCTCCACCCCTGCAAATCCACCCCAACTAACAATTGCCCCAAGTTCAGCTTCCACTCAGAACCAACCAAATCCATTGAAAACCTACTCCGCAAGCTCAAACCAAAGTCTCTATCAGCAGATAAATTACTCGCTGAATACTTCCACCTGGCTGCAGAAGCCATATCATATCCTGTCTCCATCCTAATTAACAGATCCATCTCTGAGTGTATAGTACCCAAGCTATGGAAAATATCACATTTCACCCCTCTACATAAAGGGGGAGCCTCCCTGGAACTCAATAACTACCGCCCTATAGCCATACTACCCCCTTTTATCTAAAATTTTAGAGGGGGTAATACACAAACAACTAATGAAATATCTCCTAGAAAATAATCTAATAGCAACACAACAACATGGCTTTAGACCCTTTCATAGCACCTCCACCGCACTAACAGAATTCACCAACATTGTCAATACTCATAGATATCACAATAGTAAAACACATAGAAGCAAATAATCCAACAAAAAAAATGTCACAGGATACCTTTGCCTTGAAAAGAACCAGACACCAGGTAGAGTAAGGTTATAAGTGCTTTCGTTCCCTTTATTCACACTCAATACAAACGGAACTTCATCAGATACAAAACCTTACACACTTCCCCCCTTTTTCATATATATACAATTTAATTGCTTAATCACAATCAATTAACTTAAATGAATTAATTAGTTAAATGTGCTCTCAAGTTAAAAACACATTAATATGTTCTTTAAAAATATATGGTATGTATAATACATAAATAATTCTCCTATAAAAACACATATATAATAAACATTTCATCTGTTAAAAAATATATATATATATATATGGTTCCCTATCAGAAGCCTGAAACACTATAAGCCTGAAAGTTAGTTAATTAGAGCGGCAAGGATTATCAGTAGGGATGAAGAATTTCACGAGGAATGTGGTACACTGAAAAAGATGTTTCTTAGTAGAGGTTATCCCACTCAGCTTGTTGAAGAACTCATAAGTGAAATTGTAACGAAAAGGAACCGTAACACCTATGTACCACTACTACAAGTGAAGGAAAGTGGTAAAGTAATACCACCTACTATCCTTCTCGATAATCAGAATGGGGAGGTAAATAGTGTAGTAGTAGAAGACCCTCCTAGGTTTATCACAACGTTTGCAGTGGACAGTACCACTTTGTGGTCTATTGTCAAGGAAAATTGGCATCTTTTTAAAACTGATTCATTAGTATTATCGAAATTGGGATTTTCCCCTTCGGTAGCATACAAAAAAGGTAGGAATCTTAAATCCTGGTTTGAGATGAAATCATTACAAACTAGAAGCCCAGGGATGTTTAAATGCCACAATTGTAACTACTGAAAATTCATTACAGAATCTAACAGATTTTTGGTTAGTAAGGATGTATTTAAACTTAAGCACAGATTAACTTGTAATTCAAAGATGGTGGTATACTTAGCGCAGTGTCAGATTTGTCAGGCCCATTATGTGGGGAAAACTGAACAGAAGTTCAGAGAACGTATTTATGAACATCAATATGCTATTAGGAAAGCAAAGACTACTAACGCACTGGCTAAACACATTTTGGATCATCCCACGCATCATTTTAAATTTATTGCGATTGATCAAGTATATAATGATATTAGAGGTGGCCCGGCTGCGTTAAAACTGCTAGCTTTAGAACTTCAGTGGCAAATTAGGCTAGAATCCTACCATTCTCCTGGTCTAAATGAGGCATGTTCTATTGCCTGCCTTTTAAGTATTCTTAGTCTCAAAAGATAGTTACTAGCTGTTAATAAGTTTTCATGTATATTGAATATGTGTATTTTTAATGTTTTTAGGTATATACCATTATTTTTATGATTTTCCAGTTTTAAATTCACTAGTAGAATTATTGTATGATTTGTTATAATGTTTTTTAACACATATTACTTTGTGTTTATGACTTTGTACATTTTAAGTTTTTTTCCATTAAGTTGATTTTTTCTGCATTTAATAATATATATGTGTTTTAATAACATATTCAAACATACAGACATACATATTTGAATATTTTTACTTGTGGTTTATTAGTACGTATTTTTTAGTATTTAATAGTAGATAATTTTTAGGCTTTGTACCTTTAATTGTTAAGTGATTACTTTAGGTTAATTATCTTGTATTGAACAATTAAGCTTATTGTATAAAACCTGTATTCATGTCATTATACATTCATTCTGAGGAAGTTTGCATATTGTTGCAAACAAAAAGCGCTTCAAATTAAACGTATTTTGGATTATTTGTGGTTCACTTTTTTGCTGCTGCTGGTACATTTTTGAACACTTTTGTGTTTGGACAGCACGTTGGGCACTCAACAGTTTGGCTCTTCTTTTGTACTATAAGCCTGAAAATCAAAATCCTGAAACCAAAAGCCTGAAAATTAAAAATCCCGAAAACCCAAAATCCTGAAACTCAAAATCCTGAAAACACAAAATGGACATACTGACGTCATTGTGGCTTTGCTATTGTTAGCCCTGTGGTGTTAGGTCATGCGTTGGATTCAGGTAAGTGTGCGGTTGGTTTTATGTTAGGGTTAGGGGCGGTTTAAGTGAGTTAGGGTTAGGGCGCAGGTTAGGCATGTATGCAATAGTGACAAATATTGGGGTTGGGGCAGTTTAAGTGAGTTAGGGTTAGGGCGCGGGTCAGGTGAGTGTGCGATAGTGACGGACCTTAGGGTTAGGGTTAGTGTCAGGGTCAGTTGGTAGATATTAGTGTCTTTATAGTGACATATTAGCATTATTTGTGTTTTCAGGATTTTGAGTTTTCGGGATTTTGAATTTTCAGGCTTTTGGTTTCAGGATTTTGATTTTCAGCCTTATAGTGTTTCAGGCTTCTGATAGGGAACTATATATATATATATATATATATATATATATATATATATATATATATATATATATATATATATATATATATATATATATATATGTATATATATATATATATATATATATATATATATATTTATACTAACTTAATTGCTTGGAACTATATATATATATATATATATATATATATATATATATATATATATATATATATTTATACTAACTTAATTGCTTCTATGTTCAACCAAACTTTTTGGGAAGCTGGCTCTGAAGAGAGAAACTACAATCAAGTGTTTTTGTGAATTTTAGACTTTGATACTTTTTTAGAAGTTGGCTCTGAAAGAGTGAGAGAAACTACAAGCAAGTATTTTTTGTGAATTAGAGACCAGTGTTTACTGGCAAGTTCCTGGCAATGGATAAGTCTGTGGACAATATTAATAATGATGACAGTGTAAGCCTTACACAGCTTTTGGCTTTAATTTCCCAAATTAATACTAAAGTTGATTTAGTATTTTCTAGTAGAGCAAAAGAAATTCATACTGCTACAGAAATGAATGTTAGTAACTGTATTGCTGTTGAAAAGTCTCCTGGTGAGCTGCAGGAAGCTAGAATATCCTACTCGGGGGCGGTACTGAGAGATGTGAATGCCACTGGAGTAGGTGAAGTGAATGGAAAAGGCTTGCAAGCAATGGGTGATGGAGAATTGCTCTCCTGGCTGAACAGGGAACCAATACCATTGTGGGCCGGATTTGGGGGCAAGCCAAGAGAAAGTGATGATCCTGTTTCTAATTATAAACATAAAATTTATAAATTGGAAAAAACTCTGAAAAAATTCAGGGGATTACAGCTTGACAACATGTTTTTCGAAGACTGCATATGCCTGGGAAGAGTACCGAAGGGGCTAAGAATCTGTAAGTTCCCTAAAAACATTCAGAGTGGTTCAGTCCTACACCGGGAACTTTTAGAACTGTTTGACCAGACAGGCATTGACTTTATGCGGTTACTAATTAAAGACAATGCTAGAATAATGTGCAGTTTGAAAGATGAAATTGTGACATTACAAAGAGAAATAACTGCTGATAGCCTCTTTGAGACAAACAAAGGGGTTTATTCCACCATCTTTCCAAGGGTTGAGCAACACGAAAATAACATTAAAAAGAAAAAAGAGAAGAAGCTGAAAATAGACCAGGAAGAAAACGAGCAGAAGAGGGCGTATCCGATTCCAGGTGCAGGTGGTCGACCAACAGTTTCATTCGTAGAAACGGATTAAGAAGTTGTGGAAATTTTGCCAGGAGATGAGGTTGATGAACCGGAGGTGTTTGGTGAGCAAGGGACTGGTTTAGAGCAGGATTTTCGACCATTGCCAAGAAGGTCTGCATGGCTGAAAAGCAAGTATGGTTCCTGGACACTCAGAAACAACAACAACAAAAAACAGTATTGGAGAGACTGTTGTGTGCAACAAGGGGGTCAAAACAGAAGGAAGGGGAGACCACCACCACCACCACAACCATTCTACCAACGGTAAGACCATCTCAATTTGTTGTTAATGACAACTTGAAGTATTTTTCTAACTGTTTTAGTACTGAAGTGATGCATAAGACTGTTGGTGATAAATATGTGGGGAAGATCGATTATACAAGAATCCACAGTAAAACAAATGAATGGTCACCTGTGTTTGGTGGAAATGACAACACTGAGTGTTATACTGACTATCCTTGTACTATGCTGTTTCAAGAGAATGTTGCTGATACCTGGGACATTGGAAATGGACTGAATACTATAAATGAAAGTTTTAGTAATAATGCCTCATTGTTACAGTATGCTGTAGAATGTAATGATTTATCTAATGAAGCATGTCTTAAGGAACTGTATAATGATTTTGATGTAAATATGGAAAAACATTGTGTTGAGATTGCACATGAGACATGCTGTGATGAATCTTTGGGGAACAAACAAAATCTAGATGCACTGAACACAACTAATGAAGGAAATTATATATTTTTGCAGCATGATTTTGAGTTTAACAATGTCCCTGCTGAAGCTATGTATAATGATGATAGTAATAATACAGGGAACAGTAATGACAACAATGAAAATGGAAATGTTTGTATTCTGGAATATAAGGCCCTTAAGATTTATAACTACAGTGGAATCATATTAAATAACACCCATGCAGAACTATTTGTAAAAGGGTTTAGTTTTATCCCTAAAAAATAGAATTATATGGTTAACACCATTTTAGATTTAAAAATGTTTACAAGGGCCATACATTTAAAGTTGGTAATGCAGAATGGGAAGGAGAGTGATGCAACTAGAGTAACCTTAAAAAAAAAGTACCTATAACCCCCCCCCCCCCCCCCATTACCACCAGTGGCCCTTTTCGAAAGATTGAATTAAATAGAGTACAGGAATTTAATAGGGAATAAGACTAGATGGATTAACCAGAATTTAACAAAAGATGAGCAACAGGCATTAACAGAGTTAATGAGGAACCAAGAAGTAAGAATCATGAAGCCCGATAAGGGGGGAGGGGTAGTTGTAATGGAACATTATGACTTACACCACTAGAATGATGAAATATTTGAATGACAGTTCCTACTTTAGTGCAGCATCACTGAATGAGGTTAACATCTTTAATGCTAGATTAGACATGATTTTGGAAGAACTTTTCCAGGAATATACCTTTACTGACGATGAGGTGAGATACTTAAAGGTGAACAATCTTGTAACCCCAGCCTTCTTTGGGATTCCCAAACTTCATAAATCATTAGGGGATCCATCAATGAGACCCATAGTGGCAGGAGGTGTGAGTAAAACAGAACCTTTAGCAAAAATGTTAGATTTCAATTTAAAAGGATTTTTTGAGGATAAAAAAACATGTCTTGAAGGACTCTTGGCATTTATTACAGTGTATGGCAGAGAATGAGTTCAAGGAAGAAGTTGTTTTCTTGATTATTGATATTAAGGACCTTTTTCTTTGTATCCCACATGAAGGAATGGAATATTTTCAGGAAGCACTAAGGGAAGGAACCAGATTTTCAAGGGATACAGTGTATGTCTTAGCTACCCTCATGGAATTGGTTCTGAAAAATTATTTTGTGTGGTTTCAGGGGGAATATTTCAAGCAAACCCAAGGTGTAGCAATGGGTGCAGCAGTAGCCCCTATATTTGCTAATATCGTTCTTTGGTATTGAGAAACCAAATTTGTGTTAAATTCAACATTTAGGAAAAATATCTTTAGATATTATAGATTTTTGGACGATATTCTAATACTATGGGAAGGTGGGTTTGATGAGGCAGATAATTTTTTGAACTATATCAATGCCACGAATTATTTTTTGAATTTTACTAGTAAAACTGAGAAAGAAGCAGTTAATTATCTGGACATCCACCTATACAAAAATAGAAGGGATGGATGTTATGAATCTTGTATATATAGGAAGCCCACCCACTCAAATAGTTATCTGCACTTTGAGAGTGACCACCCCTTTTGGCAAAAAAGAAATTTGGTAAAGGGCCAAATGATTAGAATATCAAGACTAACGACAGATGACAACAGGTTTAAAGAACAAATGGTAGAGTTAAAGACTATGCTGGCAATAAGGGCTTACCCAATTAGTGTCCTAGAGGGACAGGAGAGTTATGTAACAAGCAGGCGAGAAGATTTTTATCCCCCATTATTGAAGAAACATGAGAGTTTGTTGAATGTTAAGAAGACAGAAGAGGCAACTACTTGCTGTGTGCTAACATATAATGAGGACAGTGTAGAGTTCCGTAAAATGGTGGAAAAGAACTGGAATTGGGTTTTTGGGGCATATGGATTAACTGAAAAACTGGGTAGTAAACCAAAAATAGTTTTCAGAAGAGGACCCAACATTAAGAACTTATTTGAAAGGAAGAAAGACAAAGATAGGATTCCATTAGGTAACATGAGGAAGTGCAATGGCTGCAGGGAATGTAGGTATATCTATGAATGTAGGAATATAGTGATAGAGGGTCACAATAGAATAAATTCCAGTGACAGGGAATTATAATTGTAATACAAAAGGAGTTGTCTATATGGCCTTGTGCCAGTCATGCTGTGCATATTATATAGGAAAAACAGAAAAGAAGTTAAAAAAGCGAATCTACCAACACATTTATGCTATTAGGAGACAAGATAAAACAAATGCTTCATTTAGACATAGCATAAATTGTAAGGATTTTAAAAAATTCCTCTTCTGTGTATTGGAAAAGGTAGGTAGACAGGACAGGGGGGTAATTGGTCCTGTTTTTTAGAATACAGGGAAACACATTGGCAGGTGTTGTTGAATGCTACAGTTTTTCCTGGTATTAATGACAGAATTTCTCTAAGGAGCTTGCTTCATTTAAAGGCAGATGAGATTAGATGAAAATGGTTTAAGTGGTTGAACATAGAAGCAATTACGTTAGTATAAATATATATATATATATATATATATATATATATATATATATATATATATTTTTTTTTTTTTTTTTTTTTTTTTTTTAACAGATGAAATGTTTATTATGCATGTGTTTTTATAGGAGAATTATTTATGTATTATACATAGCAATATATTTTTAAAGAACATATTAATGTGTTTTTAACTTATTAATTCATTTAAGTTAATTGATTGTGATTAAGCAATCGAATTGTATATATAAAAAAAGGGGGGAAGTGTGTAAGGTTTTGTATCTGATGAAGTTCCGTTTGTACTGAGTGTGAATAAAGGGAACGAAAGTGCTTATAACCTTACTCTGCCTGGTGTCTGGTTCTTTTCAAGGAGGAGGTATCCTGTGACATTTTTTTTGTTGGATTATTTTTTTTGTTCAGTACTCATAGAAACAACGGACTCCTTGTATCTGCCACCTTCCTTGACTTGTCCAAAGCATTTGATGTGATTAGCCAAATAAACTCCTTCTTTCACTAGCAATTCTAAACCTTACCACCCCTGACATCTCATGGTTCAAAAACTACCTAGAGGGAAGGAAACAAGCTGTTGTGGCAAATCCAACTCTCCCCCCCCTACCAGTCTACCTAGGACTACCCCAAGGCTCCATCCTGGGGCCACTTCTTTTTACCCTCTTTACCAATCAGCTCCCAAACAGTATTCTTAAAGCCTCAGTAGTGCAATATGCAGATGATACCACCATAATATGTGCAGCCAAATCAATTGACATCCTTCACTCCCTAACACAAGAATGCTTTTCCCTAGCAGAAACTTGGATTACAAACCAAAGGCTCATTCTGAACCCAAGTAAAACAAAGCTAGTACTCTTTAGCTCCCACAGAGCCACACCTCCCACTGATTCTTTCGTCATCTCCTCTTTTAATAAGACCACAATCACCCCCAAAAATCATACCAAACTCTTAGGGGTTGAAATAGATAATCACCTTAGATTTGACCTACATATTTCTATAACCATAAAAAAGTACATAAAAAACTTGGCCTACTGTATCGCAATAAAAAATTCCTCACTGACCACTCCAAAACTACAATAGCAAGGACTCATCTACTATCCACCCTACTTTATGCCTCCACAAATCTGACCCAAACAAACTTGATAGTTGTTATAAGAAGATATTCAAATTCGCTACATCATCTCCCATCAGAACACATCACTGTGAATGTCTAAAATAACTCAATTGGCTAGAACTACCACTACTACTTCAACTCCATCAACTATCACTAGCCCACAAAATAATACATAACTCTGAAAACACCCCAGCCCTACAAAATCTTTTGCAACCCTATATAACTGCCAGGCCCTTGAGGTCTAGCACACAAAACCTCCTCAAAGTAACCAAATATAACAATGAAGCTGGTAAGTCTGTCTACAGCCACTGTATAGCAAAAATCTGGAACTCCCTTCATGCACATATAACTGACAACAAATCCCCATCACAGTTCAAGAAACTTGTTAAAACTCACTTTTTGAATAATTGACTGTGCTCCTGTATCCCCCCTGGCTAATGTCTCATTAGAACACTTCACCTAACTTAAGTAACTCTGCTAAGCCAACCAATCATAGTACTGTACCCACTTTGGACTGTTAATCTGCTGCTCATCCCATCTCTCCAGGAGTTAGGGAAAACTACCCCAGCAATGTTGAGTTCTCCATAAGCAACTAAAACTGGGAGAAGACAATTTGTAAATCAGTTTGTTATCCTTTTCAACTAAAACCAGGCGAAGACATATAGTGAATCAATTTGTTATCCTTTTCAACTATAGCGAGCATCATCTGCTCTCTCGGAGCCTTATTCTACATCTCTCTGCTTTTACTCTGATAGTAAATCTATCACAGGAATCCTAAATTTAGGAATATCTTTTAAAATGTAATATTATATTGTAGACAACGAATATATCCTATCTGTTAGTTAATATGTATGTCAAAGTCTCTTCTATGGAAATTGAATGTCAAAAGTCTGTCCTTAAAACTATGTTTTCTAAAAAAAAATGTTCTCTTGGAGCTTTCCTCCCCGGGCCTCCACTGAAAATGGACTTGTAATCCAGTTGGACTCTCCCGGTCAAGAAATGTAAAATAAATAAATGAATAAATAAATATTAACTTACAAAACTATTGGCTGCCCTTTACTTACCTGTCATTGAAATATATTTATCTAATCAGCATGTTTATTTTGAAAACGCAAAATGTTTTCAAACATCAAAATACGTCTGTGACCACAGGCACAAGTTGGTCTGGCTAAGCAGCTTCATTCATTAATCTTCACTCTGTAATACTGAAATCAAAACAGAGATGCGAGAAGATAGCTGTCTCCAGTGTTAAGCAGACAGCTGACTTCACTTCCTTGCTATTTGTGAAAAGTGAAAAATAAAAACACTGAAATGTCACAATATTAAGAAACAGTAATAAACAGTACAAAACTTCATGATGAAGGTACTTAAGAAACAGACTTAGTCACCAGAATAACTCAACTTTAATTTATGATCAGCACTTACGTCCACCAACTGGATTTCATCAACAAGTTAAACCCACGGAAAACTAATATATACATAAAAATCACAAAGTATCATAATCGTGATTGATAAACTCATACATAGTTATGAACCTAGCCTACAACTAAAAGCTATCGTGAAGTAACACAAGTCATTTTTTAACAATCCAAACTTAAATAAGAAACAGAAAGAGTACTAATAAAACAAAGTCCAAATAAACTGAAGTGCAGAACTAGTAAGTAACTCCTAGTCTGCCTCCAGACAGGAACAATGTGTCACAAAACTCCTTTCGGTAAAGGTTATTTAGACCAAAGTGTCAAACAAGATTCTTCCTAGAGGCGTGATAAACTAAAAAAAAAGAAACAAAGCAAAAAAAAATCAGAGCTGAAGTAAAGAAGAGTGTGTGTATGTATGCATGTATATGGGAATGCATGTGTGACAACAGACACATGCATCAAGAAAACAGCACCAACTGCACATCAGCTAGCTGTTGTTTTAGGTCTCCCCTGTGTATAAGTAAACGTCTGATATCTATGCTTAGTTAACGGTTTGCAAAGTCTATTCTGTTTAATTATTTCATTAATAGTTAGAAAACAGCTTTCTTTGTGTTCGTATTTCTGTTCCTCCACCCTGGTAGTCACCGTCCTTTCTCTTACACACACACACACACACACACACACACACACACACACACACACACACACACACACACACATATATATATATATATATATATATATATATATATATATATATGTATATTTTTGGCTCGTTTCTCTCCAGTTGTTGTATTATTATATGCAGCAGTTCAGCAACTTGCAAATGGCCAGCAGGCAAGGCCTGTCAGCCTCCATAGGTGGCAGAAACAGCATCAGTAGTACTGCTACCATCAGATGAAGCACTTCATACATTTGGGTCCCAGCCTACCGCAGTTCCCCCACACCTCCGGTTCTACCTTTAACACCTGTGTTGGAGGGTAGTATAATGGTAACTGCCAATAGCAGTGAGTGGAGATGACACCTTTGTCACTCGGCAGCTGCTGGGAGACATTGTGGGAGTATATCATCCACAGGAGGTTGGATGCCCAAGGCCACATGAAGACTGTGCTCCAGTGACTGGTTGAGTTTCATTCCTGCTCAGCACTGGCAGTGCCTTCAGAGTCAGGACCAATTATGAGAGCACTCTGGGTGATAAGTAATCTCCACTGTATCTCAGCCGGCAGAGATAGCATCTGAAGTTCCCAGTCCTACTCGTAACCTCATGTTTGCCTCCCTTTTGTGTCCATTAGTCCCCATCCTCCATTCGTTATTGTCTTTTCTCTGTTTGTCTGATGACTCCTTCAGCATTGTGTTCCTCCTGTTCGTTGT
This sequence comes from Protopterus annectens, assembly GCF_019279795.1. Taxonomy (NCBI): domain Eukaryota; kingdom Metazoa; phylum Chordata; order Ceratodontiformes; family Protopteridae; genus Protopterus; species Protopterus annectens. The sequence continues at coordinate 1,470,693,511 of NC_056729.1, forward strand.
GATTTCCCACACCATGATAACCTTGTCTGCCATTCCCTGCTATCAAACCTACGTGCCTCTCTTACCTTCCTCTTATTTCCCTTCCTTCCTTTCCCACATATTCTGTTCTTTTAAAAAATGGATACCTGTCCCACAAATAAAGTTTATTGCTCTTATCCCTGCTCTAACCAGCTCCTTTTTAATCTGCTCATCTTGTTTCCCCTTTTCATCCCTGTCCTACACTTCATTTTCTTCCTTTAATTTGTCCAAAAATAAATAAACAGACCACCCACATGTCCAGAAAGGGCTTATAAAACAATTATAATTTTGTGGACATATGGTGTACAATGGGCCATGAGAGTACCCTCAAAGACTATGTATACTGATAAGAAACAGCTCATTTCTATTAAGTAGCACAAATGAAGTCCAATCAATGTCATGCATTGCAAATATTGCCATCAGCTGTGCAAATAAGCTGAATGCTGTTACAAGACAAATATTAAAGGAAGTAAAACTTATGTCTTTAATCTGATTGTTGTCATGGCTCAGCTTATCAACAAATGTTTTTAGAGACTGTCAATGCACAGAGTGGGGTGTTACAGTTCACTCATGACTACATTTTTTATTTTACTTTTGTAACTCCATTCTGTCCATGACTAATATCACCCTTATATGTATGCCCTTTACCCCATCTGTAGGAATTTTGCAATGCTTCATTTGGTTAATGCTGTGTTTAGGAACACGTTACTGATTAAAGTCCTGCATCTGTCTTATGACATTTGTTTCGAGTCTACTCTTGGGTAACATTCATCTGGTATGTGTTTCTCTGACCTCTTCAGTTGGGTATCTGCAATGGCTCACCTTATTAATACTGTTTTTGAGAACTTATCACTAAAGAGTCCTGAGTTTCAAATTGTTTGAGTCCTGCCTTTTGACGAATGCTTCCACTTTGAATATATGTAACATTCCACTGATATGTGTTTCCCTGACCCCTTCAACAGAGCTTCTGTAGTGGCTAACCTTATTAATGCTGTGTTTGGGAACATGTTGCTGAAGAGAGAACTGGAAATCCCCTGAGGTTGTTTTCAGTCTGCTCATGTGTAACATTGCCCTAATATGTATTTCCATGACCCCTTCAACAGGACTTCTGCAATGACTCATTTTGTTAATGCTGCGCTTGGAACATATCACTGAAGAGAACCCTGGACTCATAACCCTGTGGAGGCTTTTGATTTTTACTTCTAGTCTGCTCTAGTGTAACATTCTCCTGATATGTGTTTTCTTGATCCGTTTAGTAGGACCTCTGCAATGGCTCTCTGTATTAATGCTGGATTTAACAGAATATTACTAAAGAGGGTAATGTGTTCAGATCCTCTCTGGGATGATATTTTGTTTTCCAATATAAAATAAAAACATGATAATGTCAGGATTGATGCAGGTCACTTCATCATGTTACTTTACTTTTTTTTCAAATGACAAAAAAAGAAAGTCATAGAAGATCAAAAACATGGGAGCCAAAGTGGGTTTTGTTACATGTCAGCTGTCTCGGCAATAGGAAACAAAATGTTACAAGTTTTCTTGTGCTTGGAGAGCATTGCTATCTGTACCTGCATTGAAACTTGTTTTAAAGATCGGCAATTGCAGTGTATGCCTCCCTTACTTGTTGCAGGTGTGACAGGGTAAGTGCCAGTGCCTCAGTATTTAAAAAAGGATACTCATGGCCATGAGCTGAGGACTAAAAATTGCTCTGACAATAACCAAACAGTGGCACTAAATATTATTATAACATTATACTAAACACTATGTCCACTGCAGATTTCCTGACTAAACTGTGAGATAACATTATACTAAACACTATGTCCACTGCAGATTTCTTGACTAAACTCTGAGATAACATTACACTAAACACTATGTCCACTGCAGATTTCTTGACTAAACTCTGAGATAACATTACACTAAACACTATGTCAACACTATGGAGATAGCCATTACAGAATGTACCTACAATGGCACAGGGGACCTACTTCATTTAGATATGGAACAGTATAGATTTGGATGAAAGTTATCCATCTGAATCCTCTGGCATTTTTTGAAGAGGAAATGGCAACACTTGAATGACTAATAAAATAAAAAATACACTGCTGCAGGGAGTGTATTTTTTTTATTAGTGATTTGTACAGTGTCCTAGGCTCTAGTTTGTGGTTTTTAACACTTAAATGGCTCCCAGTGCATTCCCCTTATATGGACAATATTGTGTATAAGAGAGTAGTTGACAAATTAAATGTATTAAATTGGAGTGCATACATAATTTAGTTGGTAGAGAGGGTGAAGCAATGATCATTTTGTGTGTGTGTGTGTGTGTGTGTGTGTGTGTGTGTGTGTGTGTGTGTGTGTGTGTGTGTGTGCGCGCGCGGTGGGGGTGGTTGTCTTTCTATCCTGAAGATACAAGTGGAAAAAGGATTATGGAAGACAAAATATCCTGATGATGGCAAACTCTGTGGCATGATTATTTCAAAGAAAGATGCCCTTGATAAAGCAGAACCATGAAGGGTCTAGAGGATACAGGTCTTATAAATTCTTATTCATTAGCTCTACAATAATTCTTTCCATGTTTTTACAAATAGTGCTAGTAAAACTGTTGGGTCTATAGTTGCCTAAGTTAGTGGAGGGACTGCCTTATGAAGGGAGGCACTATAGTATTTCTCCATTCATTAGGAATATATCCTATGGAGAAGCTTTGAAAGGTGATGCTTAGGAGAGGTTTGATAGGTGATGTATTAAGCTTCTTGATGTGTGTAAGCTAGGAATCATTTTAAACTCCCAATAATATTCAATAATATACTAAGAAATCCTTGATCACACTTATAACTGCTGCTCCAATCATGCTCTTACCTGAAAATTGAAGACATTTTACGTTTAGTAAGACTAGTGCTCCTGCATAGTATCGCATAATGGAAGTCACATTAAGACTCACACTGTTATCCAACATTTAGGAACTTAAACAGATAATAAGCTGTCCTCCGATATTATCGAAAATTATTGCAGCTAGCCCTGCAACCCAGATAACCTGTGTTTGACTAGCGGCATAAGTGCTGAAGGGACTGGGCAGGAGAGGATGGGACTGAGCATTCAATGGCAGGTTATCAATCCTGGGGTGAAGGAGACAGCTGGACTCCCTGCATAGGTGCCACCTGTAGGAATGCAGGTATATCAGTGTATCATGGAGAACCTAAAGTGTCTGCACCACAGGGCTTGGGATTGGTATTCCGGTCATGTTATTTACCTGACAGTCGTATGGTGCACGATTTGATTCTTATCTTTGAAAATGTAATCAGCGCGGCGTAAATGGCCCAAAAAGGCAGCTGGCTTAGTACTTGCTTATGGATCTTATGAACTAGTATTCATTGGGAGGTTGTAAGGAAACTCATTCCCAAAGCCTACACTATAAGATACTTTATGAATCAAACATCTGACCCTTACATAGCCCATATACAGAACCCTTTTTAAGTTTTACATTTCCAATATTATCAAGCAAATTGCTAAACTAGAAAGAATGCCTTTACTAAATGAGTAGTGCTTTGATACTTCATGATACAGGACATCCTTGCATGTCTTATTCCTGTTATAAAGCAGGTCGCAAAAACACCATGCAAATAAAAGTATTAAATGTACAAAACTTTCCACATTGTTTGATGGGGAATACCATACATAAATAATGTTGGTCCATATTAGCATGCTACATGTCATATGGTTTCCCTAAAGTGAAAATGTTGTAGTGCATTTTTCATCTGTAAATATGTACACACACACACACACACACACACACACACACACACACACACACACACACACACAGGCCCACTATGTATGCTCCATACCTAAAAGCTTGAATCACATTTGCCCAGTCACAAAAACTCAATGTGATGTCATTGTGCTTCAAAAAACAAGTAATGTGACAGTTAATACAACACTTGTCTCCCTCTTTCTACCAGGTTCACCAACCTCAGACCACCCAGAGCTCACTAATGGGTGTATAAATCTTACTATTTATTTATTTATTTTACAAGGAAAGTTTGACTGGGTAATGAAGCCTGTTTTCAGCGGAGGCTTGGGGAGAAAAGCTCCACTACAGTACATATAAATATGCTACCAAAAACTGTATTAATTAACAACAGAGAAAATAATTAATTTTCAGGGAGAAAGAAACTTTGCATACAGTAAAAGGGAAAATTACATAATAAAACAAGAAGTAGGATTCTGTGACATGCAGATTATTTTTGCAAAAGCATAATATTATCTTAACCTGATGAAAGACAAAAAATAACATTGTTCCTAATTTAATAAAAAGGACAGCACAGCATAAGACTTTATACATGATAAATGTAGACTATATATGTTGTTCCATGATTACTAGTGTGTTTTTTACAAAAACATAAAGCATAACATTTTTCTTACCTAGTAAAAGACAAGTTTTATCAACAGTTTATTTGGCAGTGCATGAGAACTGGGTATTGAAGTAATACAAGGGCTGGTAGAGGAGGGGGAGAGAGAGATAGAATACAGTGAGAGAAAGCAGGGAGTGCATTAGGGGCAGGAAAGAGTAATGTGGTTGTAGTAGGTGTAGAGAGGGTAAGTGTTGTAAGGTCAGCCTGGTGTAATGCAGGAGTATAATCAGTTATTTCTAAGGTGTTCCCTAAGAAGTGACTTGAAATTGGAAGTATTAGTGGTGTTTCGGATGTGTTGGGGTATGGAATTCCATTTTTTGGAAATCTGATTAATGGACAGAAAATCCCCAAAGGAATTATTAGATTTATTGACTTTCAGATGGAGTTTGTCAGGGATCTTAGTATTCTAGTGTTATTGTATTCCTGGATTATGTTTTTCAGTGAAGGGCAGTTATTAGATTTGTAAACTATGGAGTGGGTTGCAAATAGTTGGTTCAGGAATAGTAGATTAGGTAATTCGATCCAGTTTAGTTCCCAAAGGGCGGAGCAGTGGTGGGGTCTGTAAAGATGATCAGTAGCAAATCTTGCTATTTTATTGTAACATGTCTCAGATTTATTTATACCCACCAAATGTAACTAGCAGGTATTAGTGCAAGACAACCGCACATATTCAAAAGTAAAAGCAAAAAATACAGCCAGCATCTGAGGACTCCATACTGAAAAAATATATTTATTTCATCCTCCAATTCCATATACAGTCCGGTTTCGGCAAAAAGCCTTCTTCAGTGATAACTTCTCAATTTCAAAACTGCTTAATATAGTATCAGGAACAACAGTTATGACATCACTTCCCTAATTACTTAATTACAACATCTAGATGCAAGACCAAACACAATACAAAATATATGAATATGTCTGTATATGTTTCTCATATATATATATATATATATATATATATATATATATATATATATATATATATATAAAACAATTATAAATATCAGTATAATAAATAAATTAAATATTATACTAGATTATTTATAAGTAGATTTACTTCATAACTTATCATTGAGCCCTGGACGAAATAAAGCTCCCAATTTAATAATCCATTTCCTTTCCTTACTAGTAAGTATGGAATGCCAACCTTGTTTAGGTAGGCTATTGCCCTCGACCCAATCAATAATAACAACCATAAAACTAGCTGTTTTGTGTGACTGACAATGTCTGTATAGTGCATTATTTAGCTTTTTATTTCTAATTTCACTAAGATGTTCAGAAATACGACTTTTCAGTTGTCTGGAGGTTTGCCCCACATAAAAAGCAGAGAATTGACACATAACCAAATACACTACCCAGTCAGAACTACAATTACCAAAAAAATTAATATCAAATAATTGACCAGTATTCTTACTGCTAAAAGCTGTAGTTTTAAACATACATCTACAAAAATTGCAATGTCCACAAGGGTGAGAGCCCACCAACGTATCCCCCATAATAGTAAGTTGGTTGAAATGGGAATGTTTTTGAAGGGTCCTTTTGTAATGGGCAAAATGAGAATTCAAAGTTTTACCCCTCCTAAAAGAAAATAAGCATCTATCCAACAAGTGGGGACTCAATTCTTCATTAGCTTTAAGGATATTCCAATGATTGTTAACTGTATTTTGCAACAAATCAATATTGTTACCAAATGTGGTAACCAGCCTCATGGCTGTAATTCCCCCCCCCCTTTTTCTTTTTCTTATACTCTAATAGATCCAATCTATTACAATTAGTAGCCCATTCACTGGCTCGATGTACATCCGGTGCCCTATAACCCCTCATTAGGAATCTATCCGTAAGATCCTGCTTGGCCTCCAAATAGTCACTGTCTGCAGAACATATCCTTCTCATTCTTAAAAATTGGGATTTTGGAATATTATTGATTGTATGCCTGGGATGAAGACTAGATGCATATAATAAGTTGTTATACTGTGGGTACTTTCTGTGAGCCAACTGCTCAATGTATCATCTGGTTGTCGTAAAATCTTGACATCCAGAAAATTGATCTCATTGAACTCATAAGTAGCAGTAAATTCAATCTCCCACTGATTTTCATTAATGTATTCCAGAAACTCCAAAAGGTAATCAACACCCCCATGCCAAACAAGCCAACAATCATCCAAAAAATGGCTCCATATGTCTATTTCAGTAAGGAAAATGTTATGCATTTCATCATAAATGATTTGATCTTCTATATACCCCATAAAGAGGTCCGCATATATGGGGGCAAATGAAGCCCCCATAGCTGTTCCTTGTTGTTGTCAATAACATTCTCCCTTAAAATGAAAGACATTTTTTGTTAGGATATGTTCTGTCAAGCAAATGATAAGGGTGTTTAAACCCGGCGGATACAAATTTACTTTGTTAAGCCAATAATCCAGAGCTTGTAATCCTGCCCAATGGGGGATACTAGTATAAAGGGATTTGACATCCAGTGTGCACAAGAGCCAGTGAGGTTCTGATTGAGAATCTGAAATAATCTTTAGAAATTCTGTAGTGTCCTTTATCCTTGCCCTAACATATGGTAATAACAGATGTAAATGCTCAGTCAGAAATAAGGAGATGGACTCAGTTAAGGACCCTCTCCCTGAAACAATAGGCCTGCCCGGAGGCTGACTCAAATTTTTACGAATTTTGGGCAAAAGATAAAGGTACTGTTGGGCCAGATCACTGACTATGAGCTGCTGTTTAATCTGTGCACTGATAATGTGCTCCTCTACTGCTAACTCAAAAAATGCATCAATTTATTTTTTAAATTCTGGTGTGGGGTCAGTTGGCATTTTCCTATAATACTGAGAGTCGGACAATTGTCCATTTCCCTCATTCCAATAATAACTGGCATCCATAATTACCACCGCCCCACCTTTATCTGCCGGAAGGATGACAATATCAGTGTTGGCATATAACTTCTTAAGAGCCTGTTGTTCCCCCTTTGAAAGGTTATGTCGAAACCTTTGAGATAAATTATAGTTAAAATGTAGATCCTTCAAAACAGCCTCCTGACAAATGGCTACATGCTTCTTCATTGGTGGCGTAAATTTAGATTTGTGAAAACGAAATTCAGTAGAACTAGAAGAAGACTCAGTTGTACCAAAAAACAATTTTAAATTTAACTTTCTATAAAAAACAATCAAGTCTGACACAAAAACTTGTTCTTTCATAAAAAAACTAGGTACAAATCCCAAACCTTTATTAAGGACTTTCATCTTTAGATAAAACATACTTAGAGATGTTATGTATGTTATAGGTGTTAGTTGCTACTTCGTTATTGATTGCAACAGTTTCTCTAGAGTTACTACTTTTGTGTTTGCACCCCCTCTATGTCTTTTGCCCCTAAAGGGCTAACCTGAGTCCGTACTTTCTTGGGGTCTGGAGACTCACTTACAAATGTGCCCTCTGTGTCAGTCATAGAAGATTCTTCCTTGAGGTACTAACACCTTGTGTAGATTTTTTTTAAGTATGGAACGAGACCTTTTCTTTCTAATATTGGGCCTGTTCATATTACTCTCTTTAAATCTAACACCCCTCTGTGACTCAAAGGGCCTGCCAGTCTCATAGTCATCCATATCATTCTACCTATGCTAATTCTCATATCGCAGTATTGTAACAAAACAACACAAAATATAGTAATAAACATATATCATTGCCATTGTTCTTAATAAGCTTATAGCTTACTATGTGGAAAATGTTACAAACAACAATGTCATTAGAACACATAAACCCTTTAAAGTCAAGGCAATATTGGTTAACAAAAACACTTTGTACAAAAATAGTTTTTTTGTCCCAACATAGAATCTAAGAAGAGTAATTGTTCATAAAAGTCCATTAAATCATACAACGGCGTTCCTGTTGTGACCAAAGCCACTTGATTAGATCCAAACACATTTCACATAGAAAAAATGTCTCTGTATTTCTTTAAACTTGGTAGAAAACACTTCTTTATATCCTCGATGTTATAACAAAAAGCCCCCGTTTAAATAAAAGGAGTCTTTGGGTACATATAAAGAAAAATGTCTATATTGTGCTGGCCTTTGTATAAATGCCTTCTTATAACCTCTGTATTGTGCAGGAACCAACTCCGATGTCTATTCAACGACCGTGTAGCTTCAGGGTTGTATCAACACAAAAACCATTCTATAATATTAATTCATAGAAAGACCAATAAGTGTATTTGTATACAAAACATAACCCAAAGAGAATGTCTTAATAATCACAATTTTATAACCTTAGTCACAGTTAGAAAATCTGACACTTGGAAAATATGTACATTTCCCCCTTAAAAAATGGCTCATACCACACCAACTATCGAATTTATGTCCTTTCCAGAACATAAAAACTCAAAAGAAGGTCATCTTGCTAATAAGTTCTACTGAATTTTGTTTTCACAAATCTAAATTTACGCCACCAATGAATAAGCATGTAGCCATTTTTCAGGAGGCTGTTTTGAAGGATCTACATTTCAACAATAATTTATCTCAAAGGTTTCGACATAACCTTTCAAAGGGGGAACAACAGGCTCTTAAGGAGGGGTTCCGGCATGTAGATCATGAGACAAATGCCCGTGAGCTACATCGCTGAAACTAGAAGGCCGCAGCACCACTAGACCGTAGAGCGGTGCTGCCGAAAGACAGATCCGCTGTGGTAACCTATGGCGGTAGGAAAGCCTACAAATGCAGACGGCCCCTAAAGTGAAAACGCAGGTTGTCAAGTTACAGTGTACACGGCCGGCAATGAGAAACTGATCGAGAAGACAAATGGCACATTGATAGTGCTACACAAGTGAAGCAAACACATACATAAAAGTATTACTTACCTTTACAGCCCCTGTTGATCACACAAACACAGCAAACGGTCCCTGAGAAGCAGGAAGTAAAATCCACATTACGAACTGTAAAACACAGCACAGCTAACCCTGAGAAATGGTGAATACAATACTAAGTCATGTGTCAGGCTATAACTTTAAAGGAACAGACACTTTAGTGTCAGAGTCAATACCCCACACACAGTACAACCTAATGAAACACCAGTTTGTGCACTAGGAGGAAGCATGTCACAGCAGAAGGGCTTTAGTATAGGGCCAGCCCAAATGAGAGGCATGCCTGCAACAAACAGTACCTGTCCTGGTAGAGCCCCTGAGTGCAGTGTTAGGTGGGATCTTGCCAACCTGGTCAAGCATGGACTGCTAACTCAGTAGCAGGACATACAGTAGCATTAATCCATCTCCCACTCCACATTAGTGTATGTCCTGCAGGTGTACCTAAACCCGTCCATTTGTCCCTGCAATAGGAGTGTACACAAGTTTGCAGTCCCATGTAGGCAGACAAGGGTGCAACACAGAGGTACCTCCCTATGTAACTTCTGCCACTGAAACTGAGACTGGGCCCAACACCCTGACTGGCCAGCAGCAACAACTGGGAGTTAAAGGGGGCCGGTGCAGTACACTGAGAACCTGTGCTGCAACTAGGCTTTGTAGACACCTACCAGAGTGCAAGCATATGGCAACTCCAGGGTTGTGTTAACTGCAGACATTGAAACTATAGCGGAGAGGCAGTCAGAGACGGGTGGAGTGCACAGAGCTGTACAGGGCCACTGTGGCAGACAGTGCTACTACACACGGTCCAAGACAAGGTGGTGTACTGCGAGTAACCCACCGTCTGGAAGGGACTTGCTCCAAGGCTGGTTGTATATCCCATTCCCAGCTAGCCTGGCTGTGATGGATACTGAGAGGCCATCAACAAGTGCTGCTACCATGCTGGAATCTATGTATCTGTATAGCCCCAGTCTGCTTTGCAACAGATACAGCACAGTGCCCAGCCAATGTGGCAAACCAATGCTGGTGGTGGAGGGGTACCTCTACCATTTGGAACGTGAAGCACCACCGAAACGGTACTGGGCATGTATCAAGCGGAGAGTAAAGGCATGCAGAGGACATGCCATCACTGTTCTCCAGGAAGAGGGGGAAGAACTGCTGAAATCACTGTCACACCAGCACGGCCCATATGCAGCAATGGCCCACGTGGCTACACTGCGAGCAAAACTGCAGCAGAGGGTGGTAACCGGTAATGAATTGCCAGGCTTGGTAATGCAGAGTGTCCTAGGCACAGCAGATGCCAATGTAACAATGTACTACAGGAGATGCCTTGTTGTGCAACCCTTCGGCGGAGTATAACCAGGGTACGGCAGCGGGCATGGGCATCCATGGCTACACCTCCAGCAACACTTGCGGATATTGATGTCAACCAGTATCCACTCCATAGTGGCAGCTTCATCTTTCGTAGAAGGTCGGATATGGATGGGACAGATTCCTTGGCTCTACTTACTACAACACAGAATTTGACCGATCTGTGCAGGTCCGACATCATTCTTGGAGATGGCACCTTTCCCACACAGGCTGATATATGTCACCAGCTATATACATTACATGGATGTATTGGCACCCCCACCTCAACAAGGAATGTACCCCTGGTGTACTATCTCATGACACGGAAGTCGGAGTCTGCATACACCACTTTGTGGGAGGTACTGAAGGGTATGGCTGCTGAACAGGGATGCACTTTGTCTCCACAGTATATTATGACCAATTTTGAGAAGGCAGCAATTCGTGCCAGCTGGAAGGCATTCCCTAGGAGTATTCTGAAGGGATGCCTATTCCATTTTGCACAGATCATCTGGCGCCAGATCCAGCATCACCACCTTGTCACCCTCTATGGCATGGACACTGCTTTCTCAATTGCCATCCGCAAGCTAATTGCGTTGGCATTCCTACCATTGGATGATGTTGTCCCTGCATTTCTGGACATTGTGGCTTCCTTACCGGACTGTGCTCAGCCTATTGGTGTTTTTCTAGACCATCGTTATGTACGAGGCCGACCACACAAGTATGCATCCCGCTGCTCAGTACAGACACGAATGCCATCGTCATACACTTTGCGGTTTTGGAATGTGTCTGATGTCTCAGAAATGGACTTCCCGTGGACTAACAACCAGGTGGAGGCTTGGCATCATCAGCTGAAGGTATTACTGGGATGCCCTACTGTACAGCTATCCGACCTTATGTGTGTTCTGCAGCAGGAGCAGAACCTGACAGATACCCGACATGAATCCCTTTTGAGGGGGATGCCTGTGACACCGCGTAGGAAGGCTATTGTTGTAAGGGAGCATCGTCTAAAGCGCATCTTACAACGTAAGTGTGACTACAGTGATGTGCAGGATTTCCTCCATGCTGTGGCACATTTCTACAAGTTGTGATACTGTTTGAGTTTAGTACGCACCAAGCTCTACACACATCACATTGCATATTGAATTAATAAAGGCTTTGCCCACAGCACACAGGTTTCATGGTACCACTTTCATGCCCATGTGGCATGCTATGCCAGCCACATGTTCCATTGACAGTTGCACATGGTGGTTTCTAAGGGGGTGCACAGTGTATCACTGTGGGGGTTTGTATCTGCCACCTGTGGTTAGGGTGCAGAGGATTCCTCAATTCTCACAGGGAATTGTCCACAGTCATTTGTCACTACAGCTAAATTGTCATCCTGCCATGTGTCCACATTCAGCTGTCTCACAGGTGGATGTTGCACCGTCTAGGTGCCTGAATCCCTTAAGGAGTTATATGCCAACACTGATATTGTCATCCTTCTGGCAGATAAAGGTGGGGCGGTGGTAATTATGGATGCCAGTTATTATTGGAATGAGGGAAATGGACAATTGTCCGACCCTCAGTATTATAGGAAAATGCCAACTGACCCCACACCAGAATTTAAAAAGGAAATTGATGCATTTTTAGAGTTAGCAGTAGAAGAGGGCATTATCAGTGCATAGGTTAAACAGCAGCTCATGGTCAGTGATCCGGCCCAACAGTACCTTTATCTTTTGCCCAAAATTCATAAAATGTAGTTCTGACTGGGTAGTGTATTTGGTTATGTGTCAATGCTCTGCTTTTTTATGTGGGGCAAACCTCCAGGCAACTGAAAAGCCGTATTTCTGAACATCTTAGAGAAATTAGAAATAAAAAGCTAACTAATGCACTATACAGACATTGTCAGTCACACAAAACAGCTAGTTTTATGTTTGTTATTATTGACTGGGTCGAGGGCAATAGCCTATCTAGACAAGGTTGGCATTCCATACTTACTAGTAAGGAAAGGAAATGGATTATTAAATTGGGAGCTTTATTTCATCCAGGGCTCAATGATAAGTTATGAAGTAAATCTACTTATAAATAATCTAGTATAATATTTAATTTATTTATTATACTGATATTTATAATTGTTTTATATATATATATATATATATATATATATATATATATATATATATATATATATATATATGAGTAACATATACAGACATATTCATATATTTTGTATTGTGTTTGATCTTGCATCTAGATGTTGTAATTAAGTAATTAGGGAAGTGATGTCATAACTGTTGTTCCTGATACTATATTAAGCAGTTTTGAAATTGAGAAGTTACCACTGAAGAAGGCTTTTTGCCAAAACCGGTCTGCATGTGGAATTGGAAGATGAAATAAATATATTTTTTCAGTATGGAGTCCTCAGGTGCTGGCTGTATTTTTTGCTTTTACTTTTCAAATTTATTTATATCAGATTTTCAGAGGTTTGTGAAAATATCTGAGGCATATAGGAGAGAGTAGAGCAGGTGTGTTCTGGCTATAGAGTGTTGGGTTGTGCTAGTAAGGTAATGTTTGGATCTGTAGAGTGTTCCAGGCTTTATGTGGACCTTTTGTATGGATAGTACTATGTATTTATCAAATTTTAGGCAATTATTTATTGTTATCATAAGGAGCTTTGTGTGTTCAACAGGTTCAATTTTGTTTTGTTGGAGATGTATATAATGAAAGGGGGATGGTGGTTCTGTGTTTTGGTACTGGAGAATAGCATTAGTTTTTTTTTTGTTAGGGTTGAATATTAGTTGGTAGTCTTAGAGATATTTTTCTATGTCTAAGAAGGAATTTTGGGTTCTTTCTCTGAGTTTTGCTAGGGTCAGAGCTGAGGAAATGAGGGTAGAGTCATCCGTGTATTGTATAATGGTGGATAGTGGGTGGCTGTCCAAAGTTTGTTTGTAAAGTTGGTAAAAAGTAGTGGACCAAGGATTGAGCATTGTGGCATACCCAATGAGATGGGTAGTAGAGAAGAAAGATTGTTTTGCCACCAGATTGCTTGTTGTTGGTCATTTAGATAACTATGAAACCAGGATAGAGCTGACTGGGAAAGGTTTAGGAAATCCAATTTGTTGAGTAATTAATTTTTGATGTGAGGAACTAGGAAGCAAGCAACAAACCCCTGAACAAACGTCAGCATGCTCATGCACATGCGGATTTGGTTCAAGAGACTGAGGAGTGAAAGTAAACCCATATGTGTATACACAGAACACAAACCAACCACTTAGAACTAAGGACAACACATCTAAACATAAATTCATTAACCAAGATGCATCTCTTACTGCTGATGCTGCTTGGAGAATTTTTAGTCCACATGCATTCACAACATACAAGCAAACCACACAGAACTATGTATATCTAGTTATGACTTCATTAATCAAGATGTAGTATTTACTGTTGATGTTGGTGGTGGAATTTTTAATTTGCTGTGCATTGTTTAAGTGCTGCATATGTGCTCCCATGTGTTCTTAAATAAGCAGGTGGCATGTGCTTACATTCTAATCAAGTAGTTATAAATGATTCTCTGTCTTGCTCAGTTGTGAGCAGTAGCATTATGGGGGAAATGCTATATACCCACTGGGTAGCACATTTGCTTTCCTAGCATCCATTTATTTATTGATTTATTTTATTTATTTTTTTTTATTTATTGGCATATGCCCAGAAGACCAACTGGGCACAGGTTACCTTTTTCAGTGGAGGACCAGGGAGAAACGCTTCAAGGTATCATATATAATTCAATCAACATTTACAAAAGCAAATTTTATAATGCAGTTTCAGTGAATACATAGCGTAACAGTCAGTATAATAAAATTGGTATTGATGTTCAAAAACATTAAAGTTGCAAGGCTTGTATTGAGACTTTACAGATAGAAGAGTGGTATATAAGATAGGTAGGAGTCATTTAAGAAATACAATAGAGTGAGGTGTTAGAGGAGATAAGCAAGTCTGAGAGTTAATACAGGAGTAGTGATGGAATAGAAGTAGGTATAATAGTTTAAGAAGTACAATGAAGTGAGGTATTAAAAGGGGATACAGGAGTTAAGTTATTTAGATCTTTAAATGGAGGTATAAGAGAGGTGATGAAGGGTGTTAGAGAGCTATGTCCCAGATGAGGAGTAGGGACAAAGTCAGGTGACAGTGCAGGTCTTTTAGTGATGGCTTAAAAAGATGAAGGTGTGTGACAGACCTGTTCAATACAGGAATTTTATTTCAAGTTCTACCTACACTATTGGGATAGAGACAGACCCCAGCAGCCCTTGTTGTTTTGTAGATGGTAAGCAGTTTGTTATTTAACCAAAGGGGGTGATTTGGAAGATAGTATTGGAGTAGTGGTCTAATTTCTGTGCAAGCAGATGGAGTATGGATGATTTTATGGGTTAGTGTGAACTAAGGATAAGATAGGTGGTGAGAAAGCTCGAACCAGTTAAGTGTTTTGGTGCTAATCAGTGATGGGTACATTAAGGTTTGTTGAGAGTGAACCTGGTGACTTTGTTATAGCACTGTTCAAGGCGACAACTAATTGAGGCTCATAGGTTGGTCATGATATGGGCTCCATATAGGAGAGGGAGTAAGAGGTAAGTGGTAGCTAGAGCTACTTTGGTAGAGTCTGAAAGGAATTTCATTACTCTATGTAGGGTGCCTAATTTTTGATGGATTTTCTAGATTCTGTTGTGGATATATAAATCAAATTTAAAATTGTTGTTGATTGTCATGCCAAGTAGTTTTGTATGTGGGATAACTTCAATCATGGCATTATTTAAGGAAGACATTTTTAAGTTTTTTTTTTTTTTTTTTTTTTTTTTTTTTTGTGGAAATAG
Source organism: Protopterus annectens (assembly GCF_019279795.1). NCBI lineage: Eukaryota > Metazoa > Chordata > Ceratodontiformes > Protopteridae > Protopterus > Protopterus annectens. The sequence goes on from NC_056729.1 coordinate 1,470,708,978, forward strand.
AATTTTGGAATAAAAGTAATTTAGTTTTTTTTTTTTGGGGGGGGGGTGTTTTGTAACAGGTGATTATCCTGTAGCCAATTTCAACAGAGCTGAAGGTTTCCTGAGTAATTCTCTGAAGATGTATTAGATTGTCAGAAATGCATATTAGGTTAGAATTATCAGCGTATTGTCTGAAGGAAGCTTGCCGAGAGGATTTATGCAAATTTTTAGTGAATATATTACAGAACTGGGGGCCAAGAATGGATCCCCATTGCATACCAGCATTGACAGGAAGGGAGAAAAAGTGGAGAGCCATTTAACAGCCTGATATCTATCAGTTAAGTAGTTAAAACAATGAGAAACAAGGTCACACAGAAAAAACAATCAGTAAAAACTAATAGCAGCACCCAGCCAAGCTGGATTTTCCATTGTGTGATTCCTTAAAACCTCTTCTATTAGAGGTAACATGAGATACTGTATATGCAAATGACCCCACAAAGACATCAGGTGTTTCAGCTATATGGCAGTTCTGAACACCTATGACTTTTGTCCTTATTAAGTCTGTTACGGACAAATTCAGGCCAATAAAGCCAAACCCCACTAGCTGTACACATGCATGTTTCACCCTTGTTATGGCCTCATCAGCACAGCATAAGTGGACTGTTTGGCTAATGTTTGGAAACACAGATTGTCATACCCAGCTGATGTTCATAACCATTAGGGTGTCTGCAAAATATAGGTTCATAGGTTCATAGGTTCATACTAGGCTATCTGCCCTAGGGCATTTATAAGCCTAGCCAGAGTTGTGTGGCTTTCACCACCCCTTAGGTTGAAGAATACTATACCCATTAGTTTGCCGTGCCTCTGTCCAGCAGTGATACAGAGATGATCCCCGGGGTAAACCTACGATCTCCCATCCACTGGTCAAGATTCCTCTTGAACAGAGCCAGCGAGGTGCTCTGTCTCACATGGACCGGGATTCTGTTCCACAGCATAGGGAGTCTCTGGGTGATGAATCTGTCCCTCCAGCACGTCCTATTTATATCCGTGTTGAGGTTTAAGTCTCTTGCTCTTGTGGCTCTGGTGGATTTGGATTTTTTGAGGTGGAGCATGTCCATTAATTCCGGGTTGGACATGGCCTTGTATGTCAGGCACAGGTCACCTCTGAGCAGACGGTATGCGACTGAATAGAGCTGGAGTTTCTTCAGTTGGGCAGCATATGGCATATTTTTGAGCCCCTTTATCCTTTTGGTGAGGAACTTTTGGGGTCTTTCCAATTGCTGCAGGTGTCGGGTAAGATACATTCGAATGGGGCATTGTACTCAATCATTGGTCTGATAAGTGAAGAGTACAGGGGAACAATGACCTCCCTTGATCTGGATGTGAATCCCTTCATAATCAGGTGGGCAATGTAGAAGGTCCTCCTAACCACTTTGGCAATGTGAGTGTCAAAAGAAAGGTTACTGTCAACTTGGGTCCCCAGGTCCCTGATAACCTCTTCTGTGCTTAATGGATTGCCACCTATGTGGTAACTTGGGGTTACCTTGTTTTTACCAAAGGGTATGACTATACATGTTTTGGCGTTTAGCTTAAGGCCATGGCTCTGGCAACAGTTATCCATTTCTATGAGACCTCTCTGAAGGATATCTGTGTCTGATGGATTTTCAACTATGGCGCCCAGTTTGCAGTCATCTGCAAACTTTGTCAGCCACAATCCTCCTATGTTTGCCTGCACTTCTGAAAAGTAGATGCTGAACAAGAGGGGGCCCAGGACTGAGCCCTGTGTGACACCGATTGTGACCGGCTTGGAGTCTGACATGGCACCAACAACTCTAACCCTGTGGGTTCTGTCCTTGAGCCAGTTTGCAACCCATCTTGTGACATATGGGTTTACATTTAAGCTGGTGAACTTTTCTGTGATACCCGAGTGGGGTATTGTGTCGAAAGCTTTTGCAAGGTCAAGGTAGGCTGTGTGAACTGCCTTACCCTCATCAATGGCCTTGGTGACTGTTTCAAAAAAGTCGACCAAGTTCAAGAGGCATGATCTGCCCTTGACAAAGCCGAATTGGGTAGGATCCAATGTCTGTAGGTCCCCTATGTCTTTATTTATGAGTTCTATTATGATCCTCTCCATAGCTCTGCAGACCAGGCTTGTTAAGCTTATGGGGCGGTAATTACCAGGGTCCGTAGAAGCACCGCCTTTGTGGAGTGGGACCACAGTTGCCGTACGCCACTCTTTGGGTACGTATCCTGTGGTAAGGCTAAGATTAAACAGCAGCCTTATGTGTGGGTTTGGTTCCTCATTGAGTTCGTGTAGCACACAGCCCAAATAACAAACTAAAACAAAGAATAACAAGGTCACACAGAAAAAACAGTCAGTAAAAACTAAAAGAAAACCCATCCAAGCAAGATTTTTCACTGTGTGATTCTTTAAAACCTCTTGCATTAGAGGTAACATGGGATATAGGCAAATGACCCCTCAATGACATCAGGTGTTTCAGCTACATGGCAGTTCTGAATGTCCATGACCATTTTCCTTTTTAAGCCTGTTATAGACAAATTCAGGCCAATAAAAACAAACCCCACTAGCTGTGGGCATGCATGTTTCAGCCTTCTTATGGCCTTGTCAGCACAGTATAATTGGATTGTTTGGTTAACGTTTGGAAACACAGGGATGTTACCTCTAATGCAAGAGGTTTTAAGGAATCACACAGTGGAAAATCTAGCTTCATTGGGTTTTTCTTTTAGTTTTTACTGATCAGTTAAGTAGTTGTTAAACAATAGTACTTTGGGTTGTGATAGCCTGAGGGGAGAAGTTTTTGGTGAGTGACTAGATCAAAAGATTTAGATAGATCAATGAATACTTAGGAAACACGTTTGCCTTTTGCCTCTGGCTTTGTTAATAGTATCCGTGAAAGTCAATAAGGCTGTGTAGTGCTATGAGCAGGTATAAAACCATACTGTGTGGGTCAAGAGCTTTTCCTGAAGGATATGTTAAAAACGTTGCTTGTGAATGTACTTCTCCAGAATGTATGACAAAAGGGATAATATGACAATAAGTCTGAAATCGGTTATATCAGATGAGGTTCCTCCTTTATGAAGAGGGGGGGTGATTATTTTCCATATAAAGGAACACAGGATTCCTTCACAAATCTGTTAATTAGAAAAGACACAGGATAGGCTATGGAACTGACAGCCAGCTTGAAGTATTGCGCTGGGAGATTTTCTACTGAATGAGAACAGGGTATCAGTATAAGAAGTAACAATTTGATGTAGGAAATGTAGGATGGGTTTTAGGGTAAAATAGGGGGTGTTAGCTGTCTGAGGAGATGGCATGTCAGGATTGTTTGGAGGAAAATCTTTAGTTAGGGCTTTAATGATTTCTATAAAATGCTTGTTAAACTGAGCAGCTATTTTGGAGGGAGTGTTGTTTGGGGCAGGATTAGGAGTGGTGAATGATATGGAGTGGATTATATTATTAATACAAGGGTTGGAAGACTGATTTAATAAGGGGTTACTGAAGCAGATTTTCTTGTCTGTGATAATCTTTTAGTACAGTTACATAGGTCTTTAAAATGTTGTAGGTTTTGGGGAAGATCTGTAGTTTAACCATTCATTCTAAGCTCTCTTTCATACATTAGGTGCCTGCTTTGAGTGGATAACCAAGGAGTATAGTTATTCTTCATTCTTTTTGTTCTAGTTGGTGCCAGACTATTGAGTGTTTTCAGGAAAGTCAGTTAAATTTGTGTACAGCTTCATCAAGTATAATATCTTTCAGGATAGAACAGTTAAAGGAGCTTAGAATTCTATTAAATGCATCAGGATTAAAATTAATGAGGTTACAGGAAATTCTAAGTAAATATTGTCTGACATAATGAGAACTGAGTCTGTTTGCATGTACAGGGAGGTAATCACTGAGGGAATCAGAGGGGTGCCACTGGAGACATACTTATTGGAATCGGACACCAATATTCAGTCGAGAACTGAGCCACTGTATTTGGGATTGTTATAAAGTGTGGGGGAGGAAATGAATTGACTCAGTCCAAATTGGTTTAGGCTAGTTGATGGATATTTTGTGGAGATAACCTACCAACTTAATTTATTTGTCAGAAAAGATTATCCTTTCATTCGAAATTGTATGCAAGATCCAGTTTAGGATGTTTTCTAGTGTTGCAGCATTACTACTATAATACACAGTTGCTTATGGTTATTTAGTTTAAGATGGGAAATGAGTTCAGCATTGTGGAATTTGGGTATAGGTTTATTGTAGGGTAAAATTTCAATAAGGCAGGGTATATAAAGCTACTCCATGTGGAGTTCTGAAATTTTATTATAGGTGCTACAAGTATTTAAGGAAATGAATTTAAGTTGTTTGGGTGAGTTTGAGATAGGTGGGTTGGGTTTTGATGGTTTTGGTGATGGTGGTGTGGTCCCATTTTGGAAAATGATGGGTGGGCACAGTAGGAGGGGGGGGTGGCTTGGGATGGGTTTTGGAGGCTACTGGGTTCATAGGTTCATAGAAGTTTACTAGGCTAATGGCCCTAGGGCCTTTATAAGCCTAGCCATATTATACCTGTGTTCCCTAAATTACCTTGGTTAGATGATTGATATTCACAGAGTGAGTCTATGATCAGCACAAACTGCCCCTGTCCATGAAGGACATAGGTGCCACCCCCTGGAGTGAATTTATATTCTCTTATCCAGTTGTCTAGGTTGCACTTGAAAAGAGTCATTGAGAAGCTCTGCTTTATGTCAATTGGGAGTCTGTTTCAGAGCAATGGTAATCTCTGGAAGATATTTCTGTCTCTCTAGCATGTTCTGTTAATGTCACAGGCCAGGATGAGATTCCTGGAGTGAGCAACTCTTGTCCCATTTGATTTTTAGACGTGAAGCATTTCCATTAGGACAGGGTCAGAGACTGCTCTGTAGGCCAAGCACAAGTGCCTCGCAGCAACCTGCAGGATACAGAGTATAGTGACAGGGCTTTCAGTCTTTCCATGTAGATCATGTTTTGGAGGCCCTAAATTTTCTTAGTTAGAAACCTCTGTGATCTCTCCATTTTCTGTAGGTGTTTGGTGAGGTACATGCAAAAGGGATCATTGTACTCTATTAGTGCTCTGATGAGGGTCAAGTACAGAGGAGTTATAGCATCTTTAGTCTTGGATGTGATGCCCTTATTTATGAGATGCACAATGTTGAAGGTTTTCCTTACCATTGTGGACACATGGTGATTAAAGTTTAGATTGCTATCAACCTGTGTTCCCAAATATTGCACCACTGAGTTTAAGCTTAGGGGGGGTGCTGTCAATATTGCAATTTGCAGGGATATCTTCTTTGCCAAAGGGGATAATAATGACATTTTTGGCATTTAGTTTTACTCCATGGCTTTGGCACCAATCATTTGTGCTAGCCCCTTTTGTAATATGTTAACATCATTTTTGGGACTCAATGATTGTACCCAATTTGCAATCATCAATGAACTTGGTAAGCCACAGGCCATCTACTTTCACCTGGACTTCCAAGAAATAGATTCTAAACACTAGAAGGCCCAGAACAGATTCTTGTGGTATGCCACTGATAACTGGTCTACTGGTAGAAGTGGAATCCCCAACTTTGACAGTATGCATTCTGTCTGTGAACCATTTGGCTATCCATCTCCTGATGTATGCTTTAATCCCCAGCTGGGAGAGTTTTTCAATGATATTTGAGTGGGGGATTGTGCCAAAATCCTTGGCTAAGTCAAGATAGGCAGTATGTTTTGCCTTCATCCAGGACTTTGGAGGCATTCTCGAAGAAGTCCACCGGGTTCAATAAGCATGATCTACCCTTAACAAAGCCGAACTTGGTCGGATCAAGAGATTAAAGGTTGCCTATGTCATTGATGATGAGGTCCATGATGATTCTTTTCATGCCCTTGCAGATAAGGCTGGTTAGGCTTATAGGTCTATAGTTCCGAGGGTTGGTTGATGGACCCCCTTTATGCAAGAGGATTACTGTTGCTGTTCTTCACTCTACTGGAAGAAAGCCAGTGCTCAGGCTGAGGTTAAAGAGAGTGCCAAGTGGTTCTCAAGGTCTTGTTTTAGATTGTTTAGTAAGCTGCCTGGGATGTTATCTTGTCATATATAGACCATTTTTTTTGTCCTGGAGAGCTTGGCTATGACCTGATCTTTGGAGATACTAGGTAGAGGACTGGTCTCAGGTATGCTTTGGGGTATGGCTGGTGGAAACAGGGGAGTCATGTTTGTGCCAAATCTGTCAGTAGTAGGTTGGCAATTTCCTCAGGTTCAGTATGAGAGGTATCATCCACTATATGTTTGACACATAGATGGGCAAGTCAGAATGGAAGGAGGGGCCAAGGTTGGGATGAATATCCCCACATAGTGGTAAGAGAGAGAGAGAAAAATGGATATGTTTGATAAGCTTGTTTTGGTTTAACTTTAGCAGTTAGTTTTTTTTTGGTGTGTTAGGTGTGTGGGCTTAGTAAATTGAATTTTAAGTAAAGACTGGGTGAGTCTTTGTATATATTGGAAGCAACAAGTGGTGGAGTAGGGTGATTTGAATGTTTAAAGGTGAAGAAATGTGTGCAAGATTGAGTGATGTATGGTAATCTTTAAGGTGATAAAGCAGGAAGAGTAAGGACACAGTAATATTTAAGAGAAGCATGATATGTATTATTGTAGAAAGATGTCAGAGAAAGAGGAGCTAGAACATTGGGGTATAAATATAGGAGGGGTAGGAGTAGATGGTTGAGCGAGGTGGTTGGTGTACATTGTGAATATAAAAGAGGAAAGAAAGTGTAAGTGCTTAAATGCAGAATGGTGGTTTAGGAATAGTGTGTGCATTCTTGAGCCCGGGGTATGTCTATATTTATGTGTATGCCTTTAAGAGGAGTGGGAAGTTGGTGCAGTTATGTGTGGAGAACAGGTCCTATAAATATAATGCCATGAGGCTTGGCTGGAGAATTGGGGGTGGGAAGGATGCATAGTGGGAAACAGCTCTAACATCAGCAGTAGGAGCCTTTGTCTTTTATGCTGTCAGTGGGACAATTTTATGCAAAAGGAACATTAGTCTAACACAAGTTTTGGATGCACAAGGGATATACGACTCCTGACTGCAGTTACAATCAAGCTATTTAGAAGGGTTAAAGTACCACAACACACTATGAATCTACAGGTGAGCAAACTGTGTGCAACAAAGCTTACAGAGAGGAGTGGAACAAACTAAATTTGGCTGAGAGTGCAGCAGCAAGAGTATAACCAATTACGTGATAATGTTATTTTTTTTAATTTATCCTTTGTTGACTAGGTTACTCCCACTAGGCTAGTGATCCTCTTTTTAGGGGAGACTTGAGGTGACATTTATACTACTAGGGGAAATTTGATCAAGACATCAGTGAACTTCTCCTACTCATCATTGTTGTGAGAAGGACCTATTTTGGAGGAGTGCTTCTTGTTTCTGTTCCAGGCACAGAGAAACAAGGAGGCAGATGGAAAGAGAAGGAAATGATGCAGCAGTGAAGGAAATGGAGGTGAAAGCAAATATCAGGACCAGAGAAAGTGTGCAGGATTCTGAGGAAATGCTTCAAAGAAATCTGTTTGATGGAGCTGAGTCAGCAAATGATGGATGTATAATTGCAATCGTCCAGTAAGGAGGGTTGCAGGATGATTTACTTAAATAAATGGTGATGCAGAGTGAGTCAGAAAATGAAGGAGATGTTTCCTGTGGGCAATTTATGTAGAAAGCACAAAACGAGGATGCAGAGAAAGTAAAATAAGGTAAAAGTGGAGAAGCAGAAAAGAAGGCAGAAGAAAATAAAAATGGAAGTACATGATAAAGAAGACAAAGAAATGGATAGGTATAAAGTATAGGACAATTTAATAGTTCCCTTTGTTATAAAAACATATGAGATAAGACATTTTTTGACATTATATTTGAGACTTTTTTCCTACAGAAACTTTTCTTGAGGAATATGAAAATAGAAAGACTGCAACCCATGGAATATTTATGCAATAAAAGCATTTAAAAGGGAAACAAAAAAGAAAATGCATGTACAATTTCAAAAACTTATAGAAAGAGAGATTTTGAAAGGAAATTTGAAAACTTTATGTAAAAAAGGACTGGACGTTTATGACAATTGAGGTTTATGGACTAGCAGCTGGGATTGTAACACTGTGTTAAAAATGGAAAGAGAAAAAACATATATATATATATATATATATATATATATATATATATATATATATATATATATATATATATATATATATATACCAGGCATGAAAAATGTGTAGGGGAATAGGGGTGTTATAAAATACTGGGGACAACCCAAAACATTTGTGGAAAAGAATAACATTTGATAAGTAATTGTGGCAAAAGAAAATATTATATTTGTTGGAAGTGGGACACAATACAAAAAATGTGAATTGAAATCTTATAACTGTAAAAAAAATGGACATTTATGGATGGATTGCAAATGAAAATAAAAGTAAGGAAAAAGAAAGAGAAGAAAATAAACTAAAAAAGGAAATGTTAAAAATAGTAGAAAGAAGAAACAGATGAGCAAAACATATTAAAGAGGACATGGAGGAAGGTTCTGAAATAAATGCTGAAGAAGACATTAGTTGGGAGGTAGAAAAAGAAAAAATAATTCTATTGGTAAAAGGGTAAAAGACAGAAAAAAGAAAATTTAAAGGGATACATTCAAATGAAAGAAAGGAAATGGATAAAAAAATATATACATCTAATGAGTGAACCTTGGTATAATGGTTAAGGTGTTTGACTCACAAACGCAAGTACAGTGTTTGATTCCCACCTTTGGGAGGGACACTGGCTAGGCTTAGAATAGCCTATTAAGAAAGCTAGCCTAGTAATTAGCTATGAATTTCTGAAACCATGAATCTAAGGAAAAGGGAAAATAAAAATTTTAGAGTGCTTTCTGTAAATGTGAATAGTATTAAGAATACAGTAAAAAGAATAAGGATTTTGCAGTGGTGTAATACATGTGATGTAGATGTAATTATGTTAGAATACACAAAATTGTTAACAAATGAAGAAAGATTACAAACAGAGAAACTATGGGGAGGAAAGATAATCTGGAATTTGGGAAATGAGAGGTGTTCTGGAATAGCCATATTCTGTAGAAATACAGTAAAAATGGGAATATTAATCTTTGTAGATTAAAAATGGAAGGAACAAGTATATAAGATTATGAAATTATATGATTATACTAATTGTAAAGAAAATGAAAGTTTGTTTCATCAGGTTTTAGATTATGTAGTAACAACTATGAATATAATAATGACAGGAGACTTTAATTGTGATTTAAGAGGCAAGTGTGAAAAGAATGGAAATGATATAAGAAAAATGTTAGAAGTTATAAGATGTGGTAAGCTAAAACTTTGGGACAAAAATTCATGGACTTACAAAAGGGGTACATATAGAACTGAAGTGTAGCTGGATTCAATAAACTCTGTGTAGATTCTGCACAGAGCCTACATGGAGTGTATCTGTGTATGCAATATTGCGCATTGTGCTACATCGTGCAATCTCGAGCCATGAATATTAATGACATGTGGCGCATGTAGGGAAGATTTTGTTACTGGTCACGAAACCTGTATAGTGAATGTGGATCATTCCAGGGCAAAGGGCAAACATGCATTTTCTGAAAGATATGAAGTATAGAACACAACTGTATATGTCATAATATATTGACTACAATCTTTAGTGATTTCACAATAAACCACCCATTTTACAAGGAAAAGGACAAATATATGATGCAAATATCTGGACATTCTGCAAAACTGTGGACAGTCTGCCTTTTGTGTTTTAATTACTTTTTTTATCCTTTTTTAATATTTTTATTTATTTTTTAATTGCCAGTGTTTGCATGATGCACCGCTTGGCATAAACATATGTAGCTGTGCTTACCTAGTTTGCGTGAAGTGCAAGAGCACACAAACTGAAAAAAATGGACCACCTAGGTTGTAGACATCACCCAGACAGCCACACATATGACTGGATGCATTCAAATATTGAGCATTTTGCAACCACAGTAAGCAGTGCTGAGCTATGATTAACAGTGAAAACTTTACAATAACTACTTCTTTCCTACATCTGTCCTGCACATTCCTGCCTTGCTTTCACTTTGTTCTTCTCTTTGCTTGCTCCCTATTTTACCACTTTCCTATCTCCCCCAATTATTTTCTTTAAAAAACTGTTTCAAGATGATGCGCATTGTGCACTAATGTGCAGCCACAGTAAAACCAGTTCTACAAAAGAACCATACCTATCCATTTCTTCCAGAATAAAACATACAAATTTGGCTGAATTTGGACTGTCATCCCCCAGAGAGATGGGTGACCACAACACAATTGTTGTATGGAGAATAAGTTCATAGGTTCATAGGTAGGTACTAGGCTATTGGCCCTAGGGCCTATATAAGCCTAGCCAAAAATGTACCCTAGCTTTTGCCACCCAAGAAAATTATTTTCCTGTGCCCCTGTCAAGCAGAGCCACAGAAGTGATCCCTGAAGTGAATTTCCTATTTCACATCCAATCAAGATTTTTCTTGAAGAGTGCTAATGTGGAGCTCTGTTTGACATAGATAGGTAGTCTGTTCCAGAGTATGGGAAGTCTCTGGGACAGGAATCTATTCCTCGAGCATGTTCTGTTTATTGCGGTGACAAGGTTTAGGTCCCTAGAGTGTGTATTGAAAGAATCATATGTGTCATGAACACGTGTGAAAAATGGAGAGCTATGTATGGGACTATTTTTTTTGTGGGACAGGTGGCTGACGTCAGTGTCTCCTTCTATTTGCCACCAGCTGGCATAGGCATGCACCAACAGTGTGGTGCACAATACTACGCACCATCCCTAGCAGTTCATCACTTGTGATAAACTCATCCCCTCTGCCACTGCACCAGAGGGAGCCAGAGGCCTGTCCTCCAGGGCAGATCTACCTGATGGGCCATATAGTGCTGGGGCAGCAGAAGGGATACTGTGAGGTACTGCACCATATGTGCTGGGCAGCAGTGCTGAGGCCAGTGGACTGGGGACAGGTGGATCCCTTGGGACAGTCCTACCTCACTATGCAGTGGGAAAAATAAAAAATAAAAAAGTAAACATAAAAAAAAGAAAATAAAAAAGAGAGAGAGAAAAGGGTTTGCATGACAGAAAAAAAAGGGAGAACATTAGTAACTTCATATGGGAAATACAAAGCATTGTGATACAATTATTTTAAAGGAAATAAAAAAACTCAGTTATACATGGCAGGAAAAATAAATATTTATTAAAATAAACATTAGCGCTTTCACATTCTAACTAACACTTCATCAGACTCTATTTTGTTACCTTTATTTTTAACGGTACAAACTCCTAACAAATACCTTTGTTTACTGTTCTGACTGCCCATCTTCTGACAGATGCACAATATACTACAGATTGCAGTAAACAATCCTTGATGTGTGCATGCATTGCACATATGTGTGGTCCAAATATACTGATTATAGTTTACAGCAAGCCAGTGGAGACACAGGTTTACAGCTCTGATGCTACATTGCAATATTGATGAAACTTTAACATATTTAATATACTATATATATTTAATATACTTGGGAACCATGGATTTTGAAGGCACAACCTATGACTACTTTATAATAATGAACTGTTGTGTTGCCCTCCAGAGTAATGCATGCATACTTCCCTATTACAGTTAAGAAATGAATGCACAATTTGATATAAATGTATATGTAACAAATAAATGTGTTGTAACTTTTTAATGCTAAAATAACCTCACTGTTGGGATGCATGCATACCACATGCATCTCACATCCATGTCAATTTAGTGTCATGGGTTTGCACATTCAGTGCCCTGTCTGTGATGACTACAGAAAAAAACAGAACACAACAGAATACCATTAAGCAAACCAAGCCTGACTATATCCAGCTTTTAACTCTGACAAGTAGTTTCTGTAAATGACACTTACACATCTGTGGGGTGCCCACAGTCCTACATTTCTCAGTCTAAAAGTTGAGGATGTCCGTCTTCCTCATCCTGAGGTGTCTGTAGTGGTTCCTACATTATTCACCAGTGCGGAGGATACCAGTAGCACTGGTCAGAGCCCAGGCCAGACTATTCCATGTCTCTGCCTTTACTCCAAGCCAAGATAGTCCTTCTGAAACAGCCTGGGCCCATGTTCATTGAGTAGGAGTCCAACAAACACTTTGGAGTCCTAGACACCCCATCTTTGAGCACATAATCAAAAAAAAACTCTCCAGGAATAGAAGTCATGTTTATCATAGATCAAGACTAATGTAGAATAATGTTTTCCCACCAATCGCAGATATTGTGCTTACTGGGAGTGCGCACTTTTTGGATTTGCAACATTTGAAAGTGTTGTGCATTGCTTACCATCTCACAAACACACTACCCAACAGTGAGCGCTACTGAGAAATGTGTTTATGTGATGGCCAATAGTATTAATTGAATGTATCTGGTGTATGTGTGCAGCTGTCTGGGTCCTGTGTGCTATGTGGGTGGCCCATTCATGCAGTTTGTGCACTATCACTCTATGTGCAAAATGAAATGCACACAGCCAAAGCCATTTGTGCTGAGTAGCACATTGCGTAAACAGTGCACCCACAAAAAGAAAAAATATAAAAACTGGAAAATTAGTTGAAATGTGGAAAATCAGTCTATAACATACACAGCAGAAACTGTTAGTACACATGACATATGACTACATAGGTCTGGATCCTGACTCTCACTGGAATGCACTGTCACAAAACAGGAGGGGGCTTATCCATCTTTGCCCCACAAAATCTTTGCAGAAAATACATGACATAATTCCTCACATAACCGAGTTCAGCTGAATGTACACTGATATCAGGACATGACCTGATATTTGTAAATGTATACTATGTAATATATTTGGATGTGGTGCACTTACTCGTCACACAACCTGCTATGATTATTCCTTGCAAATATACAGATGTGTCCTACTTTTCTATGTTTCTTAGTCATTCATCAGTTATCTGACCAGTACTCAAAGACATGCAGTGTGTAAGCCACTCTATATCATTTAGCTTAAAATGTGTGTGAATATTCACTGGGGACAATATGACATGCAGTTGCCATCAGATTAATGGAAGTTTGAATGCCACAAACAAGCACAGACTGCTGTTTTAGGGGTGGGTAGCAAAGGCGGGTTCCTGTCATGAAACATGCAAGGGTATAATGTTCTTTCATGGAGGGGGGACCAGGCTGAGCTACTGTTATGGCACAACCAAGGCTATGTTGCTCTTGTTACTCTCCTTGTTTACATCCTGCCAGTTTGATCTTGTGAGGTTGGTGAAACTGCAAACTGCTATGTGTCTCATTACTTTCAAATTTCTCTGTTATGATTTCCCATTTAAAATGTATGTTGCTAAACTGAAGGCATGCAGTGACCATCATTACTTTTGGGAGGTATCAATGTGTAAATCTTTGAGGCCTGAGGCCTGCTACTTGTTAATGGACACATACAAGTCAAATAAGTCTCTGCTGTCACGTGTAATATTAATTTCTGTACAAATCTCACACCTTGTAGTTGCTTACTGTACCAAGTAATGAAATACAAGGACATGTCATAATAATATTTTACAATACAGTACATGTTCAGGACTTACCTTGTAAATGTAGCAGTTGACACAGTGTTAGTTCAGGGCTGACTGTGAAGCAAGCAGTACACAGCCAATACATGGGCAGGTAAAGGCTGTGGCTGTGAAGTAAGGCTGGCAGAGGTCACAAGGTTCCTGTATTTTGTTGCTGTCCACCTTGTAGCACTCAATATCACAACATACATGATGTGGACAAGTTAAATGGGCCCTGATAACTCTTCTCTGTCTCGGCCTATGCCTATTGGCAGCAGCAGTAGCATTGCCTGCAGCCTGTTGTACATGCAAGTGGAGTTAAGCAGCAGCAGCAAATCCTAACATTCTGTCTGTGTAGACTTTCTGTGTCTGTACTCCACTGCTTTGGAAATTAACAGGAAAAACTAGCATGGAGTCTAAATGGTTGCTTTATAACTTTGTGAATAGCTCCACCAGATTGGCTGATTAGCATGCAATTCAACTGTTTATGCTGCAATTAGAATCTCTGAAACACAGCCTAGACAGATGCAGTCCATTAATAATCTACTCCATTATAAAAAGGCAGATGTGTAGCTAGTTAAACTGATAGTGAGGATGGTTGCTACAAGTTCAGCAAAACCAACTATTTTCCAAGCTGTCTTTACAGAGAAGTATTGAACTCCAGCAGGTTTGCTGTAATTTTTACCTAAATAAGCATATGCTGGAATATATTTATGAATCATGTGAAACAAAGTATTTTACACTAGTAGCTGTATGGATTAGTTAGCAGTGTACTGATGGCATGGCCATGTTTGTCAAGCCATTTCAGAGGTACCAATGATTGACAATACATGAAAATAGTAAGCTGTGTGACACATATGTATAAATGTTTCAGGGACAGGTCATTTGAATGCATGTTTAGCATTTCCAATGTGTTTTACTAGCAAAATGGTTCATGTGCCTGTTTTGTAGTGGGTGGGGGAAGCAAAGAGAATTTACTGTTATATCACAAACCACAATGGAATGTTCTTTTGAGGTATGTCACAGATGAGTTACTGTTATGGCACATACAAGGATATGTTGCCCTTGCTACTTTCTTTGTTTTCCATCCTGCTTGTTGTTAGTATTTCACATACGTCATATGTGTTATGTTTTTCCATTGGGTACTACTGACTACCTCCCTTAGCTGTTTTATCTTGTAACAGTTACTTTGTAGTTATGTGATAGTTATGTGGATTATCATTCTGTTGTGATTTAGGACCAAACATGTCAATGAGGTGCAGAACCCCCTTCAGTGAGGAAGAAAACAACATAATAGTGGACAAGCTAAATCAACATGATGCTTTTCTTCTTCAAAGGGGTCCTCCCAATATGCCAGAGAGGCTGAGGATATGGCAGGAAAATGTTGATAACATAAATGCTGTGGGTGGCCACGGCTGTACTTATGAGCAGGTGTGCCACAAGGCCACTGACATGACTACATCTGCACAGAGGGGGTGCAACTGTTGTAGCCCAAGACCCGAGGGTAACCAGGGGTGGGTCTACTGCAGAATCATCTCTCACCCCCCATGAGGAATTGCTGGTGAATCTTCTGACACAGGACAACTCACAGCAGAGTGGCCCACAATATGTCCTTGATGTGGGTGCATCTCTTTCTCAGTCCCAGGAAGAGCTTCAAAGGTAGGTACTGTTATATGACCAGTTAAATAATGTTGTAAAGTAAAACAATTGAAATTAAAGTTAGTTTTGTGTCACTTGTGTTTTTTGGGGAGAGGGGTTGAATATTAGTACAGTCATAAGCTCATTTCAGAGTTGTCAGCCACGTACATGCTAAAGTAAAATGTCATACTGATTGAAAGAAGTACATGTAGTACCTCCTGTCTTACTGTTGAATGTGATGATGTTGGCCTTACCTCTTGCTTCACGTCTTTC
The DNA here is from genome assembly GCF_019279795.1 of Protopterus annectens. NCBI lineage: Eukaryota > Metazoa > Chordata > Ceratodontiformes > Protopteridae > Protopterus > Protopterus annectens. The sequence continues at coordinate 1,470,724,497 of NC_056729.1, forward strand.
AGGACCATCAGGAATCAAACACCATCGGCTTCCTGCTGGTGGCAAGCCAAATCAAGTTATTTCAGTACCACAGATCAATTTCTAGTAATATAATGTGTAATAATGTGTAAGCCTGTTGTGTATATTGTTGTACTGTCTGTAATACTGGTAGCACTGTTAGTTGTTTAGCATATATTGCACAATAGTAGTGCAGGTATTAATGTATGCCTTGTGTTTCTTCCTTTTTATCATAGGTGATCATAACAGTGGGAGTGTGGGCCCTATGCCACCTGATGTCGGTGTCTCATCAGACACTGATGATGATAGTGGCACAACTGAGGCACAGTTGGGGGGTGCACAGGTTGAATCTGACATAGAGGTTGACATCCAGCTACCCCCTTCTTTTTTTCCAGATACAGCCAGTAGGCCTACACCTATCCAGTCTACTGACCCTACAGATATAGAACAGGTGGAAGGTGATGACATTGAGTAGGAAAGTGTGGCTACTGTGGCTTCAATGCCAATTGAGTCTGGCTGTAGCCAAAGTGTTGGTGAGGTGCCATGCAGGAGAGTTGATAGGGGTGCTCAGAGGGGGCCTGCTGTGCTTCCTCCACATGCTGCAGAAGTCTCTTCCTGTGTCACTCAACGTATGTTTAGTGCCATCATGGAGGCACAGGCATGTTCAGAAAGGTGCTCCAGACAAATGATCAGAGCTGTGGATGTGGAATAATCTGACATGCATGACTGCCTCTACCATGTTGTTGATTCCCTGGATTAAATAAATGATACATTGGAATGAGGGGTGTCTCTGATGGACTGAGGGGTGTCTGTCATGGAATGAGCAGTGTCTGTGATGGAACATCTGCTGGGAGGGGAACAGTATCTTTGTGGGCGTAGGTCAGCCACATCTGCTGAGAGCCAATGCGGCTGTTTTTGATAATGGTCCCTTAGTGATAATACTTCTGCTGGTCCACTGGGGAGTGGAGTGTGCTGTCCATACCCAGATATGGCAGGCCATTGGTTCATGGTCCTGGGCATTCCCGTGAAGGGATTATGTCCAGTAGACGTTGGTCAAACTCAAGTAGCAGCACACCTTCTGACCTTGGGCATGAAGGTGCCAGTGCAACTCCTGGCAGAACAAGTTCCCATGGTTGGGAGTGACAACAATGAACTGCCACCTCTACCATGCATGGCTCACACCTCTCCAACATACCAAGATGTAGAGCTGCACTGACCTTGGCAGTGATCATGCAGACTCTCACACACCACTTTTACATGGAAGATTTCTACAGACACACACACAGCCTGTCTGCTTTACTTCATCCCTCACGCATACTCACCAACATTTCGTGTCAGCCTAGGCCTCCTGCTCCCCCGAGAACCCTGTGAAAGCGATGATAACTATGCCATATCCCTGTTTTCTCTTTTTTGGATTCAGGGATACAAAAGCTTTGTGTCTGATGCACAGAGTGCATAGCTACATTAGTGATTAGTATATCTGCATTTATGTTGTTGAACAAATAATTTACCTGTTAGTTATATATACCTTGCCAGTTGATACAGTGGATAGCATCATCATGGCAGTACTTTCTAGTGTATTCATTTGTAAGGGTTGTGATTTCTGGAACTTTAATTTGTGCCATTATTTTATGACCTTTCTCTTTAATGTTTTCCAGTACATACATAAACCTTTATCCCCTCAACGCCTGCAACTATCCTCTGTCCATCTACTAAGCATGGCTTCCTTCTCCTTCTTTCTAGCACTGCTAATTACTTCTACACTAACTATTTTATGGGAAATACAAAGCATTGTGATACAATTATTTTAAAGGAAATAAAAAAACTCAGTTATACATGGCAGGAAAAATAAATATTTATTAAAATAAACATTAGCGCTTTCACATTCTAACTAACACTTCATCAGACTCTATTTTGTTACCTTTATTTTTAACGGTACAAACTCCTAACAAATACCTTTGTTTACTGTTCTGACTGCCCATCTTCTGACAGATGCACAATATACTACAGATTGCAGTAAACAATCCTTGATGTGTGCATGCATTGCACATATGTGTGGTCCAAATATACTGATTATAGTTTACAGCAAGCCAGTGGAGACACAGGTTTACAGCTCTGATGCTACATTGCAATATTGATGAAACTTTAACATATTTAATATACTATATATATTTAATATACTTGGGAACCATGGATTTTGAAGGCACAACCTATGACTACTTTATAATAATGAACTGTTGTGTTGCCCTCCAGAGTAATGCATGCATACTTCCCTATTACAGTTAAGAAATGAATGCACAATTTGATATAAATGTATATGTAACAAATAAATGTGTTGTAACTTTTTAATGCTAAAATAACCTCACTGTTGGGATGCATGCATACCACATGCATCTCACATCCATGTCAATTTAGTGTCATGGGTTTGCACATTCAGTGCCCTGTCTGTGATGACTACAGAAAAAAACAGAACACAACAGAATACCATTAAGCAAACCAAGCCTGACTATATCCAGCTTTTAACTCTGACAAGTAGTTTCTGTAAATGACACTTACACATCTGTGGGGTGCCCACAGTCCTACATTTCTCAGTCTAAAAGTTGAGGATGTCCGTCTTCCTCATCCTGAGGTGTCTGTAGTGGTTCCTACATTATTCACCAGTGCGGAGGATACCAGTAGCACTGGTCAGAGCCCAGGCCAGACTATTCCATGTCTCTGCCTTTACTCCAAGCCAAGATAGTCCTTCTGAAACAGCCTGGGCCCATGTTCATTGAGTAGGAGTCCAACAAACACTTTGGAGTCCTAGACACCCCATCTTTGAGCACATAATCAAAAAAACTCTCCAGGAATAGAAGTCATGTTTATCATAGATCAAGACTAATGTAGAATAATGTTTTCCCACCAATCGCAGATATTGTGCTTACTGGGAGTGCGCACTTTTTGGATTTGCAACATTTGAAAGTGTTGTGCATTGCTTACCATCTCACAAACACACTACCCAACAGTGAGCGCTACTGAGAAATGTGTTTATGTGATGGCCAATAGTATTAATTGAATGTATCTGGTGTATGTGTGCAGCTGTCTGGGTCCTGTGTGCTATGTGGGTGGCCCATTCATGCAGTTTGTGCACTATCACTCTATGTGCAAAATGAAATGCACACAGCCAAAGCCATTTGTGCTGAGTAGCACATTGCGTAAACAGTGCACCCCCAAAAAGAAAAAATATAAAAACTGGAAAATTAGTTGAAATGTGGAAAATCAGTCTATAACATACACAGCAGAAACTGTTAGTACACATGACATATGACTACATAGGTCTGGATCCTGACTCTCACTGGAATGCACTATCACAAAACAGGAGGGGGGACTTATCCATCTTTGCCCCACAAAATCTTTGCAGAAAATACATGACATAATTCCTCACATAACCGAGTTCAGCTGAATGTACACTGATATCAGGACATGACCTGATATTTGTAAATGTATACTATGTAATATATTTGGATGTGGTGCACTTACTCGTCACACAACCTGCTATGATTATTCCTTGCAAATATACAGATGTGTCCTACTTTTCTATGTTTCTTAGTCATTCATCAGTTATCTGACCAGTACTCAAAGACATGCAGTGTGTAAGCCACTCTATATCATTTAGCTTAAAATGTGTGTGAATATTCACTGGGGACAATATGACATGCAGTTGCCATCAGATTAATGGAAGTTTGAATGCCACAAACAAGCACAGACTGCTGTTTTAGGGGTGGGTAGCAAAGGCGGGTTCCTGTCATGAAACATGCAAGGGTATAATGTTCTTTCATGGAGGGGGGACCAGGCTGAGCTACTGTTATGGCACAACCAAGGCTATGTTGCTCTTGTTACTCTCCTTGTTTACATCCTGCCAGTTTGATCTTGTGAGGTTGGTGAAACTGCAAACTGCTATGTGTCTCATTACTTTCAAATTTCTCTGTTATGATTTCCCATTTAAAATGTATGTTGCTAAACTGAAGGCATGCAGTGACCATCATTACTTTTGGGAGGTATCAATGTGTAAATCTTTGAGGCCTGAGGCCTGCTACTTGTTAATGGACACATACAAGTCAAATAAGTCTCTGCTGTCACGTGTAATATTAATTTCTGTACAAATCTCACACCTTGTAGTTGCTTACTGTACCAAGTAATGAAATACAAGGACATGTCATAATAATATTTTACAATACAGTACATGTTCAGGACTTACCTTGTAAATGTAGCAGTTGACACAGTGTTAGTTCAGGGCTGACTGTGAAGCAAGCAGTACACAGCCAATACATGGGCAGGTAAAGGCTGTGGCTGTGAAGTAAGGCTGGCAGAGGTCACAAGGTTCCTGTATTTTGTTGCTGTCCACCTTGTAGCACTCAATATCACAACATACATGATGTGGACAAGTTAAATGGGCCCTGATAACTCTTCTCTGTCTCGGCCTATGCCTATTGGCAGCAGCAGTAGCATTGCCTGCAGCCTGTTGTACATGCAAGTGGAGTTAAGCAGCAGCAGCAAATCCTAACATTCTGTCTGTGTAGACTTTCTGTGTCTGTACTCCACTGCTTTGGAAATTAACAGGAAAAACTAGCATGGAGTCTAAATGGTTGCTTTATAACTTTGTGAATAGCTCCACCAGATTGGCTGATTAGCATGCAATTCAACTGTTTATGCTGCAATTAGAATCTCTGAAACACAGCCTAGACAGATGCAGTCCATTAATAATCTACTCCATTATAAAAAGGCAGATGTGTAGCTAGTTAAACTGATAGTGAGGATGGTTGCTACAAGTTCAGCAAAACCAACTATTTTCCAAGCTGTCTTTACAGAGAAGTATTGAACTCCAGCAGGTTTGCTGTAATTTTTTACCTAAATAAGCATATGCTGGAATATATTTATGAATCATGTGAAACAAAGTATTTTACACTAGTAGCTGTATGGATTAGTTAGCAGTGTACTGATGGCATGGCCATGTTTGTCAAGCCATTTCAGAGGTACCAATGATTGACAATACATGAAAATAGTAAGCTGTGTGACACATATGTATAAATGTTTCAGGGACAGGTCATTTGAATGCATGTTTAGCATTTCCAATGTGTTTTACTAGCAAAATGGTTCATGTGCCTGTTTTGTAGTGGGTGGGGGAAGCAAAGAGAATTTACTGTTATATCACAAACCACAATGGAATGTTCTTTTGAGGTATGTCACAGATGAGTTACTGTTATGGCACATACAAGGATATGTTGCCCTTGCTACTTTCTTTGTTTTACATCCTGCTTGTTGTTAGTATTTCACATACGTCATATGTGTTATGTTTTTCCATTGGGTACTACTGACTACCTCCCTTAGCTGTTTTATCTTGTAACAGTTACTTTGTAGTTATGTGATAGTTATGTGGATTATCATTATGTTGTGATTTAGGACCAAACATGTCAAAGAGGTGCAGAACCCCCTTCAGTGAGGAAGAAAACAACATAATAGTGGACAAGCTAAATCAACATGATGCTTTTCTTCTTCAAAGGGGTCCTCCCAATATGCCAGAGAGGCTGAGGATATGGCAGGAAAATGTTGATAACATAAATGCTGTGGGTGGCCACGGCTGTACTTATGAGCAGGTGTGCCACAAGGCCACTGACATGACTACATCTGCACAGAGGGGGTGCAACTGTTGTAGCCCAAGACCCGAGGGTAACCAGGGGTGGGTCTACTGCAGAATCATCTCTCACCCCCCATGAGGAATTGCTGGTGAATCTTCTGACACAGGACAACTCACAGCAGAGTGGCCCACAATATGTCCTTGATGTGGGTGCATCTCTTTCTCAGTCCCAGGAAGAGCTTCAAAGGTAGGTACTGTTATATGACCAGTTAAATAATGTTGTAAAGTAAAACAATTGAAATTAAAGTTAGTTTTGTGTCACTTGTGTTTTTTTTGGGGAGAGGGGGTTGAATATTAGTACAGTCATAAGCTCATTTCAGAGTTGTCAGCCACGTACATGCTAAAGTAAAATGTCATACTGATTGAAAGAAGTACATGTAGTACCTCCTGTCTTACTGTTGAATGTGATGATGTTGGCCTTACCTCTTGCTTCACGTCTTTCAGGACCATCAGGAATCAAACACCATCGGCTTCCTGCTGGTGGCAAGCCAAATCAAGTTATTTCAGTACCACAGATCAATTTCTAGTAATATAATGTGTAATAATGTGTAAGCCTGTTGTGTATATTGTTGTACTGTCTGTAATACTGGTAGCACTGTTAGTTGTTTAGCATATATTGCACAATAGTAGTGCAGGTATTAATGTATGCCTTGTGTTTCTTCCTTTTTATCATAGGTGATCATAACAGTGGGAGTGTGGGCCCTATGCCACCTGATGTCGGTGTCTCATCAGACACTGATGATGATAGTGGCACAACTGAGGCACAGTTGGGGTGCACAGGTTGAATCTGACATAGAGGTTGACATCCAGCTACCCCTTCTTTTTTCCAGATACAGCCAGTAGGCCTACACCTATCCAGTCTACTGACCCTACAGATATAGAACAGGTGGAAGGTGATGACATTGAGTAGGAAAGTGTGGCTACTGTGGCTTCAATGCCAATTGAGTCTGGCTGTAGCCAAAGTGTTGGTGAGGTGCCATGCAGGAGAGTTGATAGGGGTGCTCAGAGGGGGCCTGCTGTGCTTCCTCCACATGCTGCAGAAGTCTCTTCCTGTGTCACTCAACGTATGTTTAGTGCCATCATGGAGGCACAGGCATGTTCAGAAAGGTGCTCCAGACAAATGATCAGAGCTGTGGATGTGGAATAATCTGACATGCATGACTGCCTCTACCATGTTGTTGATTCCCTGGATTAAATAAATGATACATTGGAATGAGGGGTGTCTCTGATGGACTGAGGGGTGTCTGTCATGGAATGAGCAGTGTCTGTGATGGAACATCTGCTGGGAGGGGAACAGTATCTTTGTGGGCGTAGGTCAGCCACATCTGCTGAGAGCCAATGTGGCTGTTTTTGATAATGGTCCCTTAGTGATAATACTTCTGCTGGTCCACTGGGGAGTGGAGTGTGCTGTCCATACCCAGATATGGCAGGCCATTGGTTCATGGTCCTGGGCATTCCCGTGAAGGGATTATGTCCAGTAGACGTTGGTCAAACTCAAGTAGCAGCACACCTTCTGACCTTGGGCATGAAGGTGCCAGTGCAACTCCTGGCAGAACAAGTTCCCATGGTTGGGAGTGACAACAATGAACTGCCACCTCTACCATGCATGGCTCACACCTCTCCAACATACCAAGATGTAGAGCTGCACTGACCTTGGCAGTGATCATGCAGACTCTCACACACCACTTTTACATGGAAGATTTCTACAGACACACACACAGCCTGTCTGCTTTACTTCATCCCTCACGCATACTCACCAACATTTCGTGTCAGCCTAGGCCTCCTGCTCCCCCGAGAACCCTGTGAAAGCGATGATAACTATGCCATATCCCTGTTTTCTCTTTTTTGGATTCAGGGATACAAAAGCTTTGTGTCTGATGCACAGAGTGCATAGCTACATTAGTGATTAGTATATCTGCATTTATGTTGTTGAACAAATAATTTACCTGTTAGTTATATATACCTTGCCAGTTGATACAGTGGATAGCATCATCATGGCAGTACTTTCTAGTGTATTCATTTGTAAGGGTTGTGATTTCTGGAACTTTAATTTGTGCCATTATTTTATGACCTTTCTCTTTAATGTTTTCCAGTACATACATAAACCTTTATCCCCTCAACGCCTGCAACTATCCTCTGTCCATCTACTAAGCATGGCTTCCTTCTCCTTCTTTCTAGCACTGCTAATTACTTCTACACTAACTATTTTATACAACCTCTCCTCTTACAGCTTTCCACTCAATCCTGTCCTTAGGTCGACTACCTCTATCTATCCTCCCAGTCTTCCCACAACCCCCTCTTTCACCCATGACAGTACCACCATCTACTAAATCAATATCCATTCCTCTAAAAATAAAATCAGTTACACTGAAATCAAATCCCCTGAAAGGAAAACCAAAATACTATCTGTTGCCACCCCCACTCCACATCCTATCCCCAATCTTCTCTCCCTTCTACGTGCAGGTGACATTCATCCCAACACTGGCCCTGGCCTCCTCTACCCTCCTGATACCACCTCCACTCAACACACCCTTCCCCACCCTAATATCCCACAAAAACACATCTCTCTATATTCCATTAACATGAGAAGCTTAATGAACAAAACTGCTGAATTCCACTCCTGGATAGCTCAACACTCCCCAGACATCATTGCCCTCCATGAAACATGGTTAAAACCCCATATACTGGACAAAGATATACTCCCCCCAGCCATAATATCCTCAGACTAGATAAAACAAAGAAAAAAGGAGGAAGAGTAGCTATCATCTTTGCTAACCACCTTACTCTAACCCCCCTATTTATACCTTCCCCTCCTACCTCTCCTCTTATCACAAACTGTAAAGTAAACACCCATACATCATTAAATGTAGCTGCAATCTATATTCCACCTGGTGACAACATCAAAGTATTGGAAAACATTATTTTCTTACTCTGCAATGACCTCCCCAATGAAACTATACTCATGGGTGATGTAAACATAAACTGGTTAACTCTCTCCTCTGAATCCCCCTCCTCCTCTATTAACTTACATGGTTTCACCCAGCTAATATCCAATCCTACCTATACTACCAAACTGTCTAATCAATCATCTATCCTTGAGTGGATCCTAGTATCTCATCCCCATAAATATCACTTCCCTGAAACCTTGCCCTATTGGGCCACTGTCCAATTAAAGTCCTCCATTTCAATCCTCATATGTGTAAACCCCATAAGATCAAAGCATGTCACAAATCAACAAATTTTGACTCTAGCATGCTAAACAGCGAGCTCTCAGCTATCAACTGGTCATTCCTCAGACACTTACCCCTTAATGAAGCCATACAAGAACTTAACAACATATTCCTAAACATACTCAACTCCCTAGCTCCCATGCATAATGTAAGAATAAAAGCAGCCAGATACCCTTGGATCAACTAACTCCACCCACTCCCTGATGGCACAGAGAGAGAAAACATGGAAACTCTGGTCTAAAACTAAACTCCCCTCCCACTTCCTATACTATAGACACGTACGTAACCTCACTAAAAGGCCATTACCAATGACAAGAGAAACTACTATAATAACCCTCCTAAGTCACACCTTAATAACCCAAAGATGTTCTGGCATACTATTAACCAAATCCTCTATCCTGGCAAGCCCTCGTCTCCCCAATCTAGTCCTTCAAGTACTCCTCTCCAGACTGTAACAAACTTTAACACCTATTTCATAGACTCCATTAGCAAACTAACCAATCATCCAAATACTGATATGGACATATCCCTACCAGCAACCCGCAAATCCTTAAACTCCTCCTCACCCTTCTCCCTAAAAAACATATCCACCAACTACATTAAATCCCTGCTACTTAAACTTAAACCTTGCTCCCTGTCTACAGACAGTCTTCCACTACTCTTTCTACAGAAAACAGCCAACTCCATTGCCTTACCCATCTCTATTCTCTTCAACAGATCCATTACTGAGGCTGAAGTCCTTCCAACTTGGAAAAAGTTACCTTACCTATCCATAAAGGAGGTAGCTCTACTGAACTGTCCAAATTTTGGCCCATAGGAATCCTATCACTCCTCTCTAAAATCTTGGAAAAATGTGTACACAAACAAGTCCTACAATATCTCATCCATGAGAAGCTAATCACCCCTACCCAACATGGCTTTTGCCTCAGACACAGTACCTTTACAGCCCTCATTTCCTTCATCAACTCCATCTCACAAGCTAGAGAGCAGAACAAACTTGTATCATGCCTCTTTCTTGACCTCTCAAAAGCTTTTGACACCATATCTCTCCCCCTCCTCTTAAACAAACTCTCAGAACTCAACCTATCTTCCCCTCTACTATCTCCTGGCTCTCTAGCTACCTCAGCAATTGTCTTCAATCAGTTAAATGGCTCTCTGCTATCTCTCCTGAAATTCCCGTAAAGATGGGGGTCCCCCAAGGTTCAATTCTGGGGCCACTTCTCTTTAATATATTCACTAACCAGCTATCCATATCTACACCACAGTCATCCCTAGTACAATATGCTGATGACTCTACAGTCATCACCATAGCTGATTCCCTCCCAGTCCTAGATACAACTCTAAACTCCTTTCACTCTATTGAAACCTGGCTCAACAAAAAAACAGCTAATCCTAAACCCCAAGAAGACTAAACTCCTGATCTTCATTCCAAAAACTATGAATCATCTTAAACCTTCTTTCTCCATCACTTCCCTCAATAACACACCTGTCACAGTTGAAACTCATACCAAATTACTCAGGGTCATTATTGATGACCACTTGAAATTTGACCTACATGTACTCAGTAACATAAAAAAACACCAAAAACTTGGACTCCTCTACAGGAACAAAAACTATTTATCCAGTAAAGCCAAGATAGCCCTATTTCATGCCTACCTACTACCAACCCTACTATATGGCTCTCAAACCCTCACCAATTTATAAACCACACTTTTCACTAAACTGGAATCCACTTACAATAATGTGGCCAAATTTGCTGCCAAACACCCATACTATTTTCACCACTGCTTAGCACTCAGGAAACTAAACTGTTTAGAGCTCCCTAACTACCTTCTTCTCTCTCAGCTTCAGAAAATTCACTCCACTCTACACCAGCCCTCTTTCTGTCCCAGCATTCACTCTATCATCTCTCCCTACACCCCTCTTAGAACTCTTCAGAGCTCTGAACAACATCTCTTTTCACTATACAAGCCAAAGATTAACATTGACAGAACCTCTACAGCTACACCCCAGCTAACAACTGGAATAAACACAAACAAACCAATATATACAAAAACAACTACACTAAAAAAATATATAAAATTTTATTTATTTATTTTATTTTACATTTGTTGACCGGGCTAGTCTGGCTGGATATATGTCCACTTTCAGCAGAGGCCTGAGGAGAAAAGCTCCACTATATATACTAGTAAATAAACAAACATTAAAATACAGCACAGTAAGAGACAAATATAAAAATCTAAAAAAAAAAAAAAAAAAAAAAAACTATTCCAACATAGCATAGTGACAGTACAGCAGCAATTTAACAGCTAATAAATAATGCTAGGATCATTAATCCCATATTTTTTGCATAAACAGGAATTGTAAATGACAAAAAAAATAATAATAAACAATAGAGTTTATACAATATTTGCAGAATTGACAATTGTGATAAACATTTGTGCCAGGCAATAGTTTTAAGAACCAGATTTGCACAGCAGGAAGAAACATACAGGTTTAAATAATAGATGAGATGACAGGTTGCAATAATATATCTAGTGTAAAGAGAAAGTGATATTATAGGAATAGTAATATCCAAGTGGATGCTAGGTAAGCTAGAGGAGGAGTAGTACTAGTGAGAGAGACAAGTAGAAGAGATGGATGTATAACAACAGGTAATGGAGAGAAACTATAATGAAAGTTGGATGCTGTGGTCAGTCAGGATTTGAGCAAGGGCAAAGCCAGTGTGATTTTAAATAGTTCTTTAATTGTTTCTTGAAAAGTTGTGATGAGCCTAAAGTAGTCAGTTCCATAGGAAGTTTATTCCAGTATGAGCCAACAACATTTGTGAACAAGGTGTCACCAAATTTATTGTAAGATTTGAGAGTAGCTACTAACAGTTTGTTAGCTGAGCGGAGGGACGTAAGATTCCTGTAAGGGGTAACAAGGTTGTTAAGCATGGGTGTATTAGCAGGGTAATGGAGAATTTTATGGGTGGTAACTAATTGATGTAGAAGAATAAGATTTTGAAGTTCAAGCCAGCCAAGTTTTTTGAGGTTAACACAATGATGGGTACGAAATTGGGAACCTGTGGCAGATCCGGCAATGCTGTGGTAGGATGTGGCAAGTTTCTGAAGGTTAGATTTTGATAGGTTGATAAAGGATGGAGAGGCATATAATAATGTAGAGATGAGATGAGTTTGTGCTAGTGACACCCTGGTAGTTGCTGTAAAAAAGGGCTTAAGTCTATAGAGGGCACCTATCTTTTTATTGACAGCTTTGATGGTTAGGTCAATGTGGGAATCAAAGTTTAGTTGATTATCTATTGTAAAACCTAGAAGTTTAGTGGAACAATCAGGTGTAATGATAGTGCCATTGTCAGAGAGAATAGAAAAGGAGAAGGGGGCAGATTTGAGGGTTGGAGAAAAAAGTAATAATTAGTTTTTTTGGGGATTAAATAGGAGACAGATATGTTGGAACCAGTTTTCTGCTACTGTAAAGACTTTTTGGGTGGAAGAATGAAGTTCAGCTGGAGATACAGCAGAACAGATGAGTGTTGAATCATCTGTATACTGAATGCATGAGGATGTTGGGAGTGAAGTAGACAGATTATTTATAAATATGGTGAAGAGAAGGGGACCTAGGATGGATCCTTGGGGGACCCCAATAGTGATTGGGAGTTGAGAGGATAAATGGCTGTCCCAAAGGACTGCTTGTTTCCTGTCTTTCAAATATGAGTTAAACCAGCGCAATGCCAAAGAGTCAAGGGAAAGGGATTTCAAAGTGTCTAGCAGAAGGTGATGGTTCACCATATCAAAGGCTTTAGAGAGGTCGAGAAATAAAGCAGAGGAGAATAGGTTATTATTGAGATTTTTGTTGATAGAGTCTGTAAAGGAGAGAAGAGCAGTGGAAGTGCTATGGAAAGGTCTAAAACCATGTTGGGAGTCTGCCAGTAGGTTATTATGTAGAAGATGACTTAATAGTTGATGGTGTATACAACGTTCCATAATTTTAGATAGTGGTGATAGTAAGGCTATAGGATGGAAATTAGAAAGTTCATTAGTGTTTCCTCCTTTATGCAGTGGAATGATGTGGGAGACTTTCCAGAGGGAAGGAATAGTAGATTCGGTTATTGTTCTGTTAATTAAGATGGAGACTGGGTATGTTAGTACTGCTGCTGCTAGCTGCAGATATTCAGCTGGTAGTTGGTCGGCTGAAGGAGTACATGGTTTAAGTTTTGAAAGTAGCTTACGAATATCGGTTGTGGAGACTGTACTAAATTTTAGAGTGGGGGTGTTGTTATGAGGAGAGGTATTTTGAAGGAATGTGGGGGGAACCATGGTACTTGCTAGAGAGGTGACTGTTTCAGAAAAGAAGTTGTTGAATGTATTGGCTATTATGTTAGGTGGGGTCTGAGCTAAGTTAGCTGGAGTAGGTGTTTTGGAATTCCCTGAATGGAGCAGTTTATTGATTCCTGACCAGAATTTTTTGGGGTTATGATTTTGATTTTCTTGATATTGGAGGTAAAATTTTTTTTTAATCAAGAAGGGTGAGTTTTTTGTAGTATTTCTAAGGTGTTAGAAGTTTTGATGGTCAGTTGGGTTTTTAGTAGTTCTCCATTTTGTCCATAGTTTGTTCCTTAATAGCATTGTTTGCTTGGTTTCTTTAGAAAGTCAAGGAGCAGCTTTGGATCCTATTCTAATTAAGCGAGAGGGGGCGTGACGCTCAAGAATTTGGAGGAATGTGTTTTTGAAAAGGGTAACTGCCTTATCAAGTGGGAGGTGTTTTAGAGCTGACCAATTACATCCTTTGAGTTCATCAAGGAAGTTTTGAAGGATGAAGTTTGTTTTGTTACATATAGTACGATAGCTAGCCTGTTTGTGATTATTATTTTTTGTTTAGTGATATAGGTGAGAAGATGGTCACTGATATTGTCAGGGAGTATTCCAGTTTTATATGAGAGGGGATTATTGTTGACCAATATCCAGTCCAAGATGGCCTGTTTATTGGTGGATTTGTGAATCCTAGTTGGGGAGTTTATGGTTTGTTGAAAAGTAAAGAGGTTTAGGTGATAGTTGGGTTTGGGGGATATGCAGGAGTTCCAATGAATATTGAAGTCCCCTAGGATTATGCTTTCCTGAGGAAAGGTAGTGGAGAGCCAGCTAAGGATGTTTTCAAGTGTATTTAAGTTATTGCCAGGAGGGATATAGGAGCATATTATATATATGGCTTTGTTTTTATTTACTTGGAATTTGCTACAGAGTATTTCAGCATTGGCAGGGGAAGGAGGCAGGGAGTCAATTGAGGCCACCTGCAGTTCAGATTTATAAAGTAAAGCAACTCCCCCACCCTTTTTGTTTAGACGTTCCTGCCTTAAAATGCTGTATCCAGGAGGAATAATTTCATTGTCCTTGTTACCTGGTTTAAGCCAGGTTTCAGTAAGACAGAGGATATCAAATGAGTAGAGGTCAATTAAGGCATGGAGCTGTGTGATTTTATTGTTAATGCTACGGATATTTAAGTGTGCTATTGAAAGGGAGTTAGAAGAGAAAGGTGACCTTAGATTGTTAGTAGTTTGGTCTGAGAGGGTGTGGGAAAGGGAATTTTCAGGGCCAGGCTTGGGGTGAATGTCCCCGTGTAATGGTAAGAGTGTTTGTGGAAGTGGAAATATTTTTGAGTTTTTATAGGGTATTAGGTAGAGTTTTCTAGTTGTGTGATACCTGTTGCGGAGTACTCTGTGATAGTGAGGGGGAAGGTAAGAGCAGGATGACAGAAGGTTAATATAGGTTTGTTCAACTAGAGGAAGGACAGAGTTTGTGTGTTTAGCTAAACTAGGAGATCTGCTAATGGTATGGCACTCATAGGAAGTATGGGTATAGTATATAAGAAGGATATTCAGGAATAGCGGTAAGTAAAGTAGCTTAAAAGTCAAGGTCATATTGAGTTTGTTAAGCTTAGCAAGATAGATAATTAGTAGTACTAGGTTGGTAGGGAGTGGGGTGTGGCAGTTAGATAGGAGTGGAGTGTTGGAAAGTGTGAATGAGGCAGCAAATATGATAGGATGTGGATAGGTTTGGGGTGTGGCTGAGCAAGTATAAGGTTAGGGCCACTGGGGGTGGGTGGGAATTGGGGGTAGGGTATGGGGGTGGGTGAGAATTGGGGGTAGGGTAGGGGAGCGGAGTGAGCCCGCAGGGCGAACGGAGTGGGTTAGAGCAAGGTAAGCAGGAAACAATCAGTAAACATACCAACCCAGAGAGAGCAGGTGGAGCAGGTAAGTAGGTTGCAGTGGAGCAGGTAAGATGGAAGACTAAGGGTAGTGAGGAGTGCAGAGTATGGAAATTAATAGTCAGAAGAGGGTAGGGAATGAGAAGAGTGCAGAGAGGAGCAGCAAGGGAGCGATTAGGGGAGCCACTAGGCAGTAGGGCAAGGGAAGAGAAAAGGAAAGAAAGTGGAGAGCCAAAACTAGAAAAAAAATTGAAAGGAGAGTAAAAGGGTCAGGGCTAGGTTAGGTTGCCACCTAGTGGTCAGAGTTAGTAAAACAACAGGTGACAAAGTGCAGAAGTATAGCTAGTAGGGGTGGTTGAATTAAACTGTAGGAAAACAGTATAAAGATAATAATGGTCCTAGGGAGAAAGTCTGGCTGCTGGCTTTCCTGACTCGGGGGTCAAGCAGTCAGGTAATAGGGTTATACAAAACAAGCACAGATTTGTTTTCAGCAAGGAACAATGATCTTACATACTTTGCCAAATACTGTTATAGAGGTGAAAAGTACTGGGGCAACAGAAAGGAAGGTCCAAGTTGGCAGACTGGAGGTAGATGAGGAAATCCTTAGAATTCAGGCAGGTCCCTTATTGCAAGGTACAGGATAGGAAGATACTTTGCCAAATACTGTTATAGACGTGATAAGTACTGTGGCAACAGAAAGGAAGGTCCAAGTTGGCAGACTGGAGGTAGATGAGGGAATCCTTAGAATTCAGGCAGGTCCCTTATTGCAGGGTACAGGATAGGAAGAGCTTTGGCAATAATCCGAGTCAGGAGCACACAGCAGTTGGGGAGGAGACCGAGGAGTAAAGGCATAAAATCATCCTTGCCAGAGCATTAGATTCCTTAGCTTTTCTGATACTGCACTCATGTTTATAAGTTTAATTGTGAATCTAGGAATATAGGCTATCTGGCAACATGTACATTTTGCTAGTGTTTTTATGTTGGCAAAATGGAGCGAAGGTTCCATGACAGGATATATGAACATGAGTATAGTATCAGAAAAGCTAACTCTGGCAAGGCATGTTTTGGATCATCCTGACCATTCCTTCAATTATATGGCCATTGATGGCATCAGAACTAACCTTAGAGGTGGCCCATTGGGCCTATATTTAGAGAAAAAAGAACTTGTTTGGCAATTGAGGTTGGATGCTTATTCATGGCCAGGTTTAAATGACATCAGTTCAATATATTGTTTATTGAGATTAAAAGCCCTGCAATGATGTTTTTATATATTTCTTGTTTAATGACAAATTGCTCAATTTATGACTTTCTCATTTTTTTCATATTTACTTATATTTTAATCTTACATAAGAGATCCTCTTTGGCCCTCTTCAGAAGGAACCTTGATGATTGGATGGGAGATAGGAAATTCACCCTGGGGATTATGTCAGTTGCCCTGGGGTCCAGGGAAGTAAATACTGTGGGAAAAAATAGCCAAAGAATTGTTAAGGCTAGGATTGTATAGGCCTTAGGGCCGATAGCCTAGTACCAACCTATGAACCTATGAACCTATAGGCTCCCTATTATGCTGTCGCAGATGCAGGTTGTCGAATGTGTCTTTGTCGAACTGAAAAGCGTGAAAAGGCAAAATAGTGAAGCGGTTCTTTCCCTGGGAAAGAATTTGTTTGGCCTCTTTCACTACTTTGCCTTTTCGGCACTGTAGTGTGATCTCGGAGTTCGTATATTTAAGTAGAGGGGTGTGTGGGGCACAGCCCCCACATTATTTAATGTTTTACAGTTCTGAGGTTTTGACTTTGTAAGCTTTCACTTACATGGGGTTGATTATGTGTCGTTTGCTCTTCTGAACGTGCGATATCATAATATAGACCCAACCTATATATGCATATATACATATATATATATTTTTTAAGATTTTACACAAGCATTTTGGTATATTGTTTTAGTGGCTGATGATGCATATATTTACTTTTCAATATAATATATTTTTTAACACAACCCTTCTTAACATAACGTATTACTTGCATTTATCTTTAGTGTTTGGTTTTAAATAAGGGTTTATGGCTTTAAGTGTAGGTTTTCTATTTGAATTTTTTTTGGAGGGAAATTATTCAATTAAGGTGATGTATTTAAGTGCAATTTTGTTGGAATTTTTCATCTGAGGAAGTCCATTTGAATTTTACATGGACAAAAGAGCTTATCTGTAAATATTAAACGTTGTTGCGGTACTACTGCTTCTTTTGTATTTGTTTTTCAGTTTAACAACTGGAATAAACTTCCGTTGCACATTCGTAATATTAAGCCTAAACCCCAGCTCAGAAATGCAGTAAAAATCACCTAAGCAGCACTAGACTATGTCAATGTAACTATCCTCCTGATTGATCTGCTCTTTCCTCCCAACTTGTCCCCCTTTTCTGTACTTCCATGACACCTAACATTCTTTACTACTTTATTTCTGTATAATACTCCTTCTTCATATGGACTCTCCACCATCCACCTGCTTATTTTTACTATACATGCTTAATAATTCCTGAGCCTTTTTCTTGTCTCTGCTAAACACACTGTAATTGTATCCTCTGTATCCTGTGACTGTACTAGATGTCCTATGCTAACTAAGATAAATATTTTCTGATGGGAAACTATCGTTTAAAGAACTATGTACTACATTACTATGTACTATGTTAAACTAAGACTAATGTTTTCCGATGGGAAACTATTGCTTAAAGAACTATGTACTGTTACTTTAGTTAGATAATCAAGTGTCTATTGTCTTTTTATGGAGCTTTTCTCCCTGGGTCTCCACTGAAAAAGGGCTCCAACCCAGTTGGACTAACCCAGTCAACAAATGTAAAATAAATAAATATATAAACATATGTATGGTGCACATCATAAAACACAGATAGCACTGTAGTGAAACTCATCAGAACAGTAATACAGTATAATGCTCTCTTTTGCAGGAACCTCACCACACACACCCAGCAGCTGGTCAGACCACAGAGCTTTTTCATCAAGATAACACAGGGCCTCTTAACCATGACATTATGTATGTGAATAGATTAACAGACATGTCACTTTCATCTGTCTGCTATCTCATTACATTGTAACAGTGATTCTAAGCCTATTATTTTTAGTTTAAGCACTTGGGCTTCAAGCCATTTGTCTCACATTACAAAAATTTGTAGTCTACACTCTGATGGGAGGAAAGTGTAGCCTCTGCCCCTTTGAGCTGGAAATTGCTGGTTGAATGCTTATTGTGGCTGTTTTTCAAAGTTGCTTTGTTATGGTTTAAGCACTTTCCTTAAAACCAGTTATTTTACATTAAGAAGGCTTGTGGTATAGACTCCTGTGGCAGGGGAGGATAGCCTACACCGTTCTAAGCTGGGATTTGCTGGTTGAAGGCTTATTGTTCTGTTATTCAGAAAGTGTCTTAGTTCTAGTTTAAGCATTTCTGTTCCAGACCACTTATATCATACTAGGAAGGTTTGCTGCCTATACTCTTGTTTGAATTTTCTACTGGACTGCTGCTTTATTTAAAATGCTTGTTCTTCTGTTGTGATTGTAATTTTCAACACTTTGGATTTCTATCACTTCCGCATTTTATAGCATAGTCTTGATTTAAGATTGATGAATTTATACAGTTTTGTATCATTGCAGCACTAAAACCACCTCTCTTACATTAAGAAGGCTCCTCTGCACCCTTATGGCAGAAGTGTGCATCCAAGAACCCATCTGACTTGGGGATTGCTGGAATAAGGCTCCCTGTTGGCCTTTCCCTTGTTTTACTTGTTTAAAGTAGGTTACTTTGTTTATATTTCAGCATTATGTTTTAGGGTGTGTGCACTCAGTTTACCACAGCTGCTCATAGCTTGCACAGCCCTGCGAGCAACTTAGGTGTGTATTGCGAAACACTGACACATGTTTGTAACCCTAGCCCTCCATAGTATAGACATTTTGTTAGTCTTACACCAAAATCTGGTCCATCTAGCAACTCCCCACTACTTATTATGGTATATACCTTCCATAATCGATAGACAGTTTCCCGCTATGTTTCCAGGCAGCCTGATGGACATGGGTACCCTGAAGCAACACAGGTATTGTCTCATCCATACTGACAACCAGTTACTGCTAAAACAAACTAATACAACCGTGAGAGCTGTTCCTATACTATGAATCTGGAATTAATTTTCTCACATAACAACAAACCAGACATCAAATGTGTTGCACATATAATTCACCTCTTGCACATAAACTCACAACACATAAACCCACATATGTGGAGGTACTCGCTAGAAACCTAACTAAAGATTGGAGACCTCCCAAGGGCAAACCTACTGCACACAGTGCAGATCCAACAAAATCCACTGCACATAATAATACACTCACTAGTGTTTCAGCCAATAAACCCCTCAGGAAAATACCACAAAACCAAATGTCTTGCTCATAAGCGACTCCATTATGAGAAACACAGATGTCCCCCTCACCAGGCTGGACAAGGAGAAGGTCAGCTGCCTGATAGGTGCCAGGGTCCATCAGATCATGCACACACTCATGTTTCTCAAAAAAGTACTGTTATGATTCTGTCGTAGTCTGTGTTGCAGTGAATGACTGAAGACATACATCACTGTACTGACCAGCATACTGGTTTTCTGCACTAACCCCTGTGTGTTGCTCCCCCCGGGTCAGGTCAGATAACAATCCAGTCCCGTTTACATTCACAATCATACCTGACAATCCCGAGGAGCAGAAAGGATGAAACATTTCTCCAAAGCAAACTATAGGCTCCTAACTGATGCTATAAAGAGTTGCAACCCTCCTGCTGCCACTGTCAACAATGACTGCTATATAGAGGTGTACACAAATGGCCTTTATAAACAGTTATACAAATGTATAGAGTTGGCTGGACATGAATGGATCAGACCAAGTTTCTCACAGAAAACAAGGCACCCTAGTGTGCATCAAGCATACATAGATTATACAAGTGGAAGAAAGTAATGTCTAAGAACAAGAGGGAACTGAGTGGACAGAGGAAGAACACCCTCCACAGCTTAAACATGGAAATTAGCTATCTTGAAAAATCCTCTAACACCACATACAAATCTAAAGTAGCATCACTAGCTAAACATATTCAGGAGGCAATCTTTAGTTATGTCAGACATCTAAAATTGAAGTTCCATATTTGTGACCAACTAGTAGTGGATGACACCACTCATACTAATCCTGAGGACATTGTCAACCTGCTACCAGACAGTTTGGGACAGACTTCACCCCCCTGTCCCCTCCAGACATACCATGAAGCATACTTGTCACCAGTCTTCTACCTAGTAACTTCCTATGAACCTAAGGTGACATCTGCCTGGGCCCCAGGCCAGTGTCTGATCATGGCTTGGTGGGATGGTTGGATATGCAATAATTTGATACAGCTGATTACCTCAGCATTGTCTGTTGAGCATATGGTGATAATAATGTCCTGCATGCTGGTATAAAAGCATCTCTGTAATGTCAAGTAACATATGTCACACACACACACACATGCACACACACACACACACACACACACACACACACACACACACACACACACACACACACACACACACACACACTTGATTGCAATGAGAATAGAACCCCATACCCATCTAAATATACAGACTATAGAACTCAGTACTTAATTCAAGTGTCACAGTGCAAGTCTGACTTTTATATGACTGCAGGTGAACTTATGGTAGATGGCATCAGCAGGCCATGTGGGGGACAACAGGTTGTGAGGCCTGCATAGGCACATAGATTCATAGGTTCATATGAGGCCAGTAGGTGTATAGAAGCCTAGTTGTGTTTAAACACAAGCACCCATATTGAGCATAGTTGGATTTTGAGTTTAGCAGAGCAATGTTGTCAGCACTATCCACTGGGCCTGTCCATGAGGGAACACACAACATTATATATTACACTTTGTAGTGTGGTTGATATGTGTGTGTAAAAATCTACTACCTGGAGTGTTATTTCTTGGGGGTTGGACAACACATGTATGTCTTGTGAATATATGATATATACTGACAATGTGCCCTTAAAAACTGATACAGAAGTGATAACAACGTAATCATGTTGTATAACCATTTGGACCAAATCAAGTGTGTCAAGTAGACGTGTGCAATATGGAGAGCTATGTAAGGGATCATTTCTTTTTCTGGGACCTGTGCCCTATTTTTGTTTTTTTTTTTAAAGAGAAAGGAATGTTGTGGAAGGGACACAGGTATGTCTGATACATGTAATTTGGCAAGGTGAGGAAGCAATTGCTGACAGACAGGACAAACAAGACAAGAGACAGGGATGGTGAAGAACACAAAAGGTGGGTGAACACTGTGGTTGGGGTAAGGATGTGGACCTTGCAACCCCCTGAATGTCAAGCTGGGTGACAGTGATAATTGAGTCCTCTCCCACTGGACTGTCATCACTGTCACCTCACTGTGCTTATGGCTACATTGTCTGACATCTGCATCTCCTTATGTTATTGAGTACAATGATGGAGAGCAGTGTCTCCATCTGGCCTAGGCATGTGGCCACAGTGAGGCACACAGTCCTATGCACCATCTCCAGCAGTTTGTCTTGGGTGATAAAATCACCCACTCTGCCACTGTTCCCAGAAGGAACCACAGTCTTGTCCTCTGGGGTTGAAGTACCTGAAGGGCCAGGTAGTGGATGTTCAGCACAAGGATTTCTACCAGGTTGCAGCTCAGATGTGTTGAGCTTTGTCGCCATAGCCAGTGGAGTGGGGGCAGGTGGATCCCATGGGCCAGGCCTACCCTGCTGTGCTGTGGGGAAAGAAAAAAAAAACAGAAAATAAGGGTTGGGGTTGTTTTGTTTGCTTGTTTAGGCTGAGGAGGGTGGTCTTCCAGATCTGGGTTCTCACTTTTGTATTTCTAGACAGCAGCATCTTTTGCTTACTGTATGTCCTAGCTCACACATACATACACACACAAATCAATTCCCCCATTTGACTGCAGTGAGAATAGAACCCCTAACTATCTAAGTACACACACTACAGAACACAGTACTTAATACAACTGCCACGGCTTAAGTCCAACTTAAAATTTGTTAGACAACACTTTGTAGATGATAACATCAGCAGTGTCTGCTGAGAACAAGGTAACTGTGTCCCACAGGCTGCTGTAAAAGCCTAACTGTAAAGTCCAGCAACAGCTCACACACATAAACCAACCCCCCATTTGACTACAGTGAGAATAGAACCCTTACCTATGTACACGGACTATAGAACACAGTACTTATCAGATGCACCACAGTATAAGCTTGATTTTAATAGGAATGCAGGTGAACTTATAGCAGCTGATATCAGCAGGCCATGTGGAAGACAGGAGGTTGGGAGGCCTGCATAAAACTGATGAGTAGGCTAGCCCAAGTCTCAAAAAAACTGGCAAATCATGCCATTGGAGAAGTAACTGTGGGATACATACTTTTGCTTTTCTGTGTAAACACACACACACACAGTTGAGTGCAGTGAGAATACATCCCCTACCTAAGGTACACTGACTACAGAACACAGTCCTTATTGCATGAACCATGGCACATGTCTGAATTTATCAGGACTGCAGGTGAACTTATAGTAGATGACATAGGCATGTCATGTGGGAGACAAGAGGTTGGAAGGCCTGCATAGGTTCATTGCTTCAGAGTGTCATCTGATGCTAGCAGCATAATAACATTAGGCTATTTGGAAGCCTAGCTGTGTGACAACACTAGTACCCGATTGAGCATACCTGGCTGTTTGTGTTTGGCAGAGCAAGCCTGTGAGCACCACTGAATGGCTCTGTCCATGAGGGAGCACACAACATTCTGTATTACATTTTGTATTGAGGGTGATATATGTGTTGAAAAATTAAGGAGACCCCAGAGTTGTACTGATTGTTAGTGAGGTTGGTGGTTGGGAAACAAATGGATGGATTGTAAATACATGTACATATAGTTACAGCATATTGTGCTCTCAGTTTGCAATGTTTCCACTTGTAGTTTTTGGTCAGACAAAGGAACTGAGAAATATAGAGCAATAAGAACATTATTATATATATAATATGCATATATAATGTAATAGTGCAAGAAGGACTAGGTTTGCAAGATGGTTAACTAAGTACATGCATGCACATTTGCCTCTTTACCTGTTTTAGTGTAAGTAAGCAGTGTGCAAACATGAGTGACATTGCTAACATCTGAGGCTTACTATTTTGTGATATATACCTGCTACTATAGTCCACTCCAGGATCAATAATTGAATGTATCCGCTTTCTGTTGATGGTAGTCTGACATAAACCTTATCTGGCTTTTCTCTATTTCTGCAATAATGTGTTTTGCACAAACTAGATAAGCCTTCTCAAAAATGCTTTCTAGACGAAGTGCATCACACAAATATGGAATTAAAAGAAGACAAAGAGGATAAATATTAAAAGTATGGGACACATAATAAAAGTCTGTAATAGCACACTATCTATTGATAGTACACATCCAAAATTTCTACTTAGATCAGAATTAGAACCCTCACACCAATACAGCTTCAGCAAACAGGATTGCTGCCTTAGTCCTCGTTGCCACAGAAGCAGCTTGCTAGCAGAGAACAGAACAGGAGTTATTCATCAAACAACTAACTGCATAAGAATGTACACTGCTATAAAACCATGTACTGTATATTGTACAAGTAATTCTCTGTATTATATTTTGACATGCAGCAGTTAATAGTCACACAATCCGTCATAATTATGGTCACAAATTTAGATCTCTTTGCCTTACATGTCTGTATTTGTTGGTAATTCATCAATAATGTAACACATGCAATGTGTAAGTAATTCTATGTAATTGTACTTAAAATGCGAGAGGATATTAACTGTGACATAAACACATATATACAGTGCTGTGATTTTGAGGGTAGCATAGCTGAGTTCCTGTTATGGCAGGTACAAGGGTACACTCCTCTTTTGGGTGGCGGGGGAACAAAGCACAGTTACGGTTATAACACAGACAAGTCTGAAGTCAGAAAATGCAATGTGTAGCCTCACTTTCTAACTTCTCTCTTGAATGATTTACCAGTATTCTGCAGAGCTATGACTGTGTGACTGTTTCATGCCTGAGGCCTACTAATTACAAATGGATACACGTTAGTGTAATTTCCATACAAATCCACCACTATTTACTTGCTTGCTGTACCAAGTTAAGAGATATAAGGATATGTCATAATAATCTTCAAGGACACAGTCTAGGTTCAGGACTTACCTTGCAAATGCAGAAGTTCACAATACCTTTAGTTCAGGGCTGACTCTGTCTGATGCAAGAAGTACACAGTCAATACATGGGCAAGTAACGGTTGTGTGAGTTGCCTGGCATCAGTTTTACTATATGTATGTGAGTAAGAGAAAGGCATTAGGTCCCTAGGTGGTCAGTGAATGTGCTATGCATTGTCTCTTAGCCAAAGCAAGGGCATACTGAGCATGCCTATCTCTGCCTACAGGGACAGCAGCTGGAGGTTCCTCCTCTGAGTCCTCCTCTGGCTGTGGTGACCTTGGCCATTGGTGGGGTGATGTGTGTCCCTTCCCCTTGCTTATATTGCTGCAGATGTTTCCGCGGGATCAGATTGTGGAGCATAGCACATGCTGTTGATATCTATGTACATGTGCATGGATTATACCGCAGAGCTCCACCAGCTATATCTAGGCACTGGAACCATGACTTCAGCAGCTAAAACGCATGCTTTATGATGTTTCTAGTTTGAGCATGTGCCTCATTATGGTGTCCTTCCATGGGCATGTGTGCACTTCTAATGGGTATCATCAGCCATGGTTGCAGGGCATAGCCAGCATCTTCCAGTAAATGGTCCTGTGGGATGTCCCCACAGTAAACATCTACTACAACTATGATGTGTGCCAGATATGGGAGTCATGATAGATGCCAGGGTTGCCAGCACACACATTCAATATAATTCCCTGCGAATTACACATGACTTGGCAGTTATGGAGTGGTATCCCTTGCAGTTAATATAGATTCTACCCTGATCACCAGGTGGTGCCTTAGTGTGTACAGCAGTACAATCTATGGCACTTGGTACTTCAGGATAGTGCGCTACATGGTGAAACAGTTGCATATTGCTGGCCCTCTCTTCAAAACTACAGGAAAAAATATGTGCTTACTGGCATGTATGAGCATAGCATCCAGAAATTGGTGGAGGATACTGGTGGCTGATGCCTGTGACACACTCATCATGTCCCCAGTTGGCCTTTGAAAAGTACCAGTAGCTAATATTCTAAGGGCTACACAAACCTTAGTTTCCACTTGGTTGGGTTCCCCTCGGTGGCTCTGGGTCTGAGTTGAGGGCAGCAGAGCTAGCAGAGTTCTTGCAATGTGTCTCTGTCCACCCTGTAGTACTCGTCAAACTCCAGTTCATGTAGCACTTGGAAAGTTACCCTGGGCCTTAACACTCTTCTCCTTCTTGGCCTAGGCCTATTATCAGCAGCACCAGCAGCACTGGTTTCAGCCTCTAGTGTGTGCAGATGTAGAATAGCTGCAGCAGGCCCTAGCATTGTGTCAGTCAAAATTGCCTTGTCTCTACTCCAGTGGTATTGAAGGATAAAGGAAAAACAGGATGTAGGCTACAGGAATACTTTATACATTGTTGAATAGCTCTGCCATGTCGGATTGGTTGATTAACATGCAATTC
Organism: Protopterus annectens; assembly: GCF_019279795.1. Taxonomy (NCBI): domain Eukaryota; kingdom Metazoa; phylum Chordata; order Ceratodontiformes; family Protopteridae; genus Protopterus; species Protopterus annectens. Next base: position 1,470,750,310 of record NC_056729.1, read on the forward strand.
ACCTCTTTATGCTATAAATAGCATCTATTAAACAGACCTGTTACTTCATAGGTTCATATGTTTATAGGTGTGTACTAGGCTAATGGCCCTGAGGCCTTTACAAGCATAGCCATAGGAATACCCTGGCATAGTGCCACCTGACTTTAGTTCCCAATGCCTCTATTGAGTAGAGCCACTGCGGTTATTGCCGGGGTGAATTTTCTGTTTTCCATCCACTCATCAAGATTTGTCTTGAACAGGGTCAGCAAGGTGCTCTCCTTGACGTGTACAGGAAGTCTGTTCACTAGCATGGGCAATCTCTGGGTTATGAACCTGTCCCTCCAGCATGTTCTGTTAATTGTGGTAATGAAGTTGAGGTCTCTAGAGTGTGTGGTGCGGAGGGATTGGGATTTCTTTATATGTAGCATTTCTAAAAGAGCTGGGTCAGACATGGCTTTGTAAGTCAAGCAGAGATTGCCTCTAAGTAGGCGATATGAGACAGACAATAGTTGGAGTTTTTTGAGTCTGTCCATATAGGACAAGTGTTTAAGACCTAGGATCCTCTTTGTGAGGTACTTTTGTGGGCTCTCCAGTTGTTGCAGGTGTCTAGTGAGGTACATGCCAGATGGGGCATTGTACTCGATGATTGGCCTAATGAGGGAAGAGTAGAGGGAGACAATGACATCTTTCTTCCTGGATGCAAAACCCTTAGTAATGAGATATCCCACATAGAAGGGCTTTCTGACTACAGTGGCAATGTGTTGATCAAAAGAGAGGTTTCTGTCAACCTGTGTTCCTAAGATCTCTTATAACACCTTCTGTGTTCAGTGGACTACCATCAATGTGGTAATTCATGGGAACTGGGTTTTCCCATAGGGGAAGACGACACATTTTTTGGGCATTGAGCTTAAGGCCATGGTTCTGACACCAGTCGTTGGTCTCAGTGAGGCCATTCTGTAGGATGTCAGCATCACTTGGAAAGTTAATAATGGCTCCCAACTTGCAATAATCTGTGAACTTTGTCAGCCAGAGTCCCTTCATGTTGGCCTGGACTTCAGAGAAGTAGATACTAAACAGGAGAGGACCCAGGACCGAAACCTGTGGGACTCCACTCGTGACTAGTCGGCAGTCTGACTTGGAGTCAACTACTTTCACACTGTGGGTTCTATCTGTGAGCCAGTTTGCAACTCACCTAGTGATATAAGAGTTGATGCCAAACTTAGTGAGTTTTTCTATGATTCCTGAGTGGGGAATGGTATCAAAAGCCTTGGCCAGATCAAGGTAGGCTGTATGAACCACTTTGCCTTCATCCACAGCTCTGGTGACTGATTCAAAGAAATCAACCAAGTTGAGCAGGCATGGTCTACCCTTCACAAAACCAAACTGTGTGGGATCCAGAGTTTGGAGATTTCCTATATCCTTGTTTATTAGGTCCATGATGATGCATTCCATAGCTTTGCATATTAGACTCGTCAGGCTAATGGAGCGATAGTTCCTAGGGTCTGTAGTCACTCCTCCTTTGTGTAGAGTGATGACTGTAGCAGTGCGCCATTTGGTAGGGACAAAGCCTGAGGTGAGGCTGTGACTGAACAAGGCACACAGGTGAGGTGCCAGTTCACTCTGTAGTTCATGTAGAACACAACCAGGGATATTGTCAGGTCCCATAGAAGTTGTATTCTTGGCCTTGGACAGTGCTGTTTTAATACCAATAATTGGAAATACCAAATGAGAGAACATATTGAACAAAGATGATGGGGCCAGCCTCTTACTTGATCATGGTGACCTGGCTGAAGACAGTTTCTGTTTAAAAGGATATATCATTAAAAAAAGACCCACCCAAACATAAATTGCTGTTTGGTTGCCTTCCTTGGTTTGCACAGCTGCCTGTTTTGGATTCAATGCTGTTTTATCCTGTGCAGCAGTAATACTGGGTGCCTGGCAATCTACTGGTATTGTGATTTGTCCTTTGGGGGGGGGGTAAAGTTGGCACTGAATCTGTCAGCCAGTATACTGGCAATATCTGTTGGTTTGGTATAGGAGGTATCATTGTACAGTAGCTCAGAGCAAATCTTGGTATTGCCGTGGAGATTCTTTACATAACTATAAAAGGCCTTGTGGTTGTCTTTACTATCTGCTGAAATTCTGTTTTCATAGCTAGCTTTAGAGGATTTGATGAGGTATCTCAACTTTTTGTTGAGGCTGATAAGGCAGTTTTTTCAGTCTTGGGACTTCACCTTATTCCACATCAGTTTCCTCCTTCTGTTGTAGAGTTTGTTTATGGCAGGGGACCACTAGATTGGCTTCCTTTTTTTGGAGGAGAGCATATTGGTTCTATTAGGTATGGAGAGATCCATGCATTTGTGTATGTGTTCATTCAGTGCACTGGTGTATGATTCTGTAACTATTCTTCATTTTCATGATTGCCATGAAGTTAGCCACCTCTGTTTTTAGGAGCCCAAGGTTAGCTTTGGAGTAATTTTTCATGGTGGTTACCTTTGCGTGGGGGTGTGTGTGTGTGTGGATTTCCAAAGTGATTAGTTTGTACTCAGATCTAACCAGGGAGGAGCTGACTATTGTTGTAGAGCAATGGTCGCCCATGTTAGTAATGACCAGGTCAAGGATGTTGCTACCTCTAGTGAGGGTAAGAACGAGCTGGTCCTGAGCATTGGAATTAATGAACTCCAGGAAACATTGGGCAAGTGTATTGGTACATGAGTAGTTTACCCAGTTAATGGAGGGGTAGTTGAAGTCACCCAGTATGAGAGTGTTAGGTTAGACCCTAATATTCTCCTGGGTGCTTAGGAACGTGGACTGCGAGTCTTGGGACATGGTTGGGGACCTATAGCAGGCTACGACCTGAATTGCTGTCTTACCCAATGTTAGCTCCACCTGAAGTATCTCTGATGCATTATGTTGGGCTACTAGTCTGGAGGTGTGCACATCCTTTATGAATATGGAAACACCACCGCCTTTGGAGCTTCGATCCAAGTTCTGGGGCCGAAAGATGTGGAATGAGTTATAGCCTGGTAGTGCAAGGGTGCTTTTTGCTGCCTTGAACCAGGTCTCTTTTAGAGCACAAATGTCAATGTTTTCCATTTTAAGGAGTGCATTTTGAGATTTAGACTTCTAGCGTTGAGCAGCATGACCCTCAGATTGCATTTGTTTGTAGCTGTTATAGTGATAATTTGGTCTTTGGAACACCATCTAAAAAAGGCACTATAGGGGTGGCAAGAGCCTTGGCCAGTATCTGGAAGTGCAGGGGTGACAGATGCAGGCCATCTCTGGCAAAACATCGAGGTCTATCAATCATGTCATCCCAGGCAGATAGATACTGGATCCGCTTAGAATGACACCAAAAACTTAGCCAATTGTTGAAATCAGTCATTTTTTGCTTGTACTGTGGTATAATTCTGGGTGATGGTAGGATGCTGCTCAGGGCTAGGGTCATGCCCACCCGGGCTACATAATCTGAGAGCTCCTCCATGTTTCTTTTCATGTAGTCCAGGGAGGTATGTCTCAGGTCATTCACACCCACATGTACAATGACAGAGTCATATTTGCACCTTTTGTTGAGGGACCTGAGTGCGTGCATTATGTGGCAGATCCTGGCACCTGACAGGCAGCTGACTGTTACTTAATCCTTATTCAACCTATTGAGTGGAATATCAGTGTGCCACACTATTGAGTTACTTATGACTAGTGTGTTGGGCATGCTGTTTTGCCTTAGGAGCTTTGGTTGAGTGGCATACTGTTTAGTAGAGTTATGTGTCACATGATTAGTGTTGTGTTGTGGTGGTCAAGTGGGTTTCTGCCTTGGAGGTCTCTGCTGCTTGGGTAAATTTTTATTGAGAGCCTCCACGAAGGTGGGTGTGTGGTTTGTGTTTTTATGTGAAGGCAGTGCTGGTGTGTGTTCTGGAGGGCTATGTGTTCCATGTGGTGTGGTACAAAAGTTGACCTTCTCCTCTTGACTAGCTATTCCAGTGTTGGCTGGAGGGTGCATGGCTTCCAATTTGGATATATAAGTGCAACTCTCGCAAGTCTGAGTGTTGGAAGTTAAGAGGAGAGGGTTGTCGGTGTACATGAGACAGTTGCTACATTGCCTCAGGATGCCCAAGTTCACCAGGTTAATAGGAGAAAGCACAGGGAACTGACCTTTAGACATGCTTGGAGTGGTGGGCATTGATAATAAGTACTGGATCTGTTTCCTTTTAGAATGTTTAGTGCTGGTAGCACATTTGTGTGCTACAATAATTTCTGCAAGAAGTCTGGTAAAGTGCTAGACTAATAAGCTAGTATAAGTGTAGGAGAGGAGAGAACTAGTAGATCTAAGGGAAAAATTGAAGAGCAGACTCTGGCACCGCTCAGAAGCTTACAAGCAGTCCGAATACAACAAGTCTGTATCTGGACTAGACTAGTTACAGGAAAGGTGGGAAACAAGCGCAAACGTGGGCTTTTAAACCAGAATGTTGAGAGAAATGGAAAAACTGCCCAAACTGTCAATAAACTACAATTTCTGGGCCAGGAACCACTCCTCTTGTGATAGGTAGGCTACCTAGTGCTTACCACTCCCACTGATAAGCTAGAAGACTTCCCTCCAACACAGAAAGGCTTGGGGGTCTCAGGAGCTTACAAGCAGTCCTGGATACAGCAAATCTGTATCTGGACTAGATTAGTTTCAGGAAAGGGGGAAAACAAGTGCAAATGCAGGCTTTTAAATCAGGAAATTGAGAGAGATGGAAAAACTGCCCAAACAGCCAATAACTACAATTTCTGGGCCAGAAACCACTCCTTATGTGGTAGATATGTTACCTAGCGCTTACCACTCCCACTGATAAGCTAGAAGGCTTCCCTCTAACACAGAAAGGCTTGGGGGGGGCCTCAAGAGCTTACAAACAGTCCTGGATACCGCAAATCTGTATCTGGACTAAACTAGTTACTTTCTCATTAGTGTGCTATGCGCAGCTATGCACACCTTTGCATACTTCCACGCATCTTCGCATAAATAAGATAAGCATAGGTAAAATTGATATCTCCTCCATTCTCTGGATATCATGCAAATATGGACCATAAAAAGTGAAAAAAAGGTTACACACCCTGTAGTCAAACCCTGGACCATCTATATTCCAGCCCTAGCACATACGTGTTCTGCCACAGGAATAGTTACATAAAAAAACAGAGAAACCTGACATTCATTCTTCTGTTTGTCATGGTTGCTCTAAGCACTGCATCATGCAAACAAGGATGACATTTAAAAAACAAACAATTTAAGTTAATGTGGACAGATCTGATACATTTTAATGAACAATGAAGAGGATGAGCAGAACTTAGGAATTGTGCACTGCTTACATGCACGTTCACCATTCACAGCCCTACACGTTCAGCTCTGCAAGTGTAACCTGACACCCCCTGATGTCAGCAGTCACTGTTGCCATGTATTCAACAATAACACTGTGAAAGTGCCTACACAAAGTTAACATCCCTACATGGTTACTCTTTTTAGCGATTCAACAATAATGAGTTTTGACCTAATTTGCATCTTCACCATGCTGACAGCCCAGAATCTACATGGTTAGTAACCATGTAGGCAGGGAAACTGCACATGAGTCCAAATCTGTAGCCATCAGCTATATCCCGCATATGCATACATTACAGTATAATACTCTGTTTCATGGAGGTTTACACATTTTAGCAGCCTGCATTACTTCCAAGTATATCCTTCATTTGGGGTGGGAGAGCAAAGCTGCATTTATGTCATGGCACTTAGAAGGAAGTATTTGATTGTTACACTAATTTGCTAGCATCCACCCTGTGTAATTAGGTAAGAATATTTGTGGTGTTACATGTTAAGGGCAGTTCCGTAGAAATGTAAGAGCTTTTACTTGCTCTTGTTTCTGTGTAGACCCCTTTCTGTGGCTGTATTTGGAAAGTTTTGGAATACACAGCCAACATGGACACAGAGTCTACACAGTTGCTTTAAAGGTTGTTGAATCACTGCACTGTGTTGATTTGCTTCATTAGCATGAAATTCAGCTATTTATGCTGTAATTTGCATACCACAAAAATGGCTGTATTTGTGAGTGTGAGCTGCTGCTCACAGCTATGCAGAGTTTACTGAATCTAAAACTTTTCACACCCATGTGCACGTCATGCCATGGTGAGCACATGGTAAAAATTATCATGTAAGCTTTATTGAATCCCCCCTGGTGGGCTATTTTATAATATCAGAAGGTTTAGTTATAGGAGAAAGGAAGGTAACTGAAAATGATTTTCTGATCATCTTGCAACATGGATAGAGATAAAGAAAAACAAAGAATTTATAAAAATATGGCAAAGGAATAAAAAGGATAAATGAGAGATTGTGGAATGAAGAAGGAAAGAGACTAGTAATACAGTTATGGAAAGATCATATTACTATGAGAACATTTATAAAAACTGGTCTGAAAGGTGGATGATATTTAAGGAATAATATAAAAAATGTTTTTACAAAATACTGAGAGAAAAGTAGGGAAAGAAAAATATTAAAAAATAACAATGCACTGGAATATTTAGAACATAATAACAGAAAGTACTTTGACAAAGAAAAAGAATTATAAGAAAAATCAAGAAAAAAATGCAAGAATTGTTATATAAACAAATATTTTTTTTACAAGGAAAAGGAGAAGACTTATCAAGTTACTTAAGCAGATTAGTAAAGGAAGATGGCAGTGTAAGGAGAGAAATAAAAATGCAAAAGGAGAAACAGAAATAACCCAGGAAAAGATTATGAATAGTATAGTACTATAAAATAGTAAAAAATATAGAAAGTAAAAAAAGTTAACAGAAAAAGAGAATAACGAGTTGAAAAAGGAGATTTATTTAAATGAGCTAGACAAAGTTAATACAGCAAGTAAATATAGATTTGGCTGCAGGACCAAATTGAATAGGATATGAAATGTATAAAATTTTGAGGGATTGACAAAAATATTTTTAAAGATTTTGAATGAATGGTAAAATTAAGGTTTTGTGTATAAAAAATTGTGTAGTCAAATACTTAAATTCATATGGAAGAAGGAAGACAGAAGACAAAAACCTGGACTCCAACAGTATTGAATAATAATGATTATAAGATCTTTATGAAAATAATACAAAAGAGATTTGAAGCTAAAATGGAAAATATTATGGAAGATATTATTTATAATATAAGGGGGGGGGTGGTCAAAAATGATTAATGATAGAGAAATTATTAATGATATTATGAATAGAAAAGGAAAAAGTTGAAATCCTGATAGGAGACCTTAATAAGGCATTTGACACCATTGGACATAAAATCTTATGGATAATAAAGAAAGAATATAATATAGCTGAGAAAGTTAGACATTATGTATGTCAGTGTATAGTAACAATAAAGTAAAAATACTTTTAAATGGCTGGTTAAGCCAAGAAGTGCAAATGAAGAGTGGTATAAGAGAAAGATTTTTAATGACTTATATACTCTTTGCATTAGTTATGAATATGATCATACATGAAATAAATTACAAAATGAAGGAATTGGGTTTAGAACACTTGAAGGGTTAAGAATGCCAGTTCTGTTGAAGTATGCAGATGACATTATAATAATTATAAAAAACAAAATTTGGATAAAATAAGTAATAATTTACACAAACGACTGTCTAGGGGTAAAAGGGATTGCTTTAAATAAAGAGAAAAGTAAAGGTAGGGAGTATACATTTTACAATGAATGGAATTTCTGAGTTAGGTATAAAATTTGTGAATAAAAATGTAAGTAGAATTAAATGACGAAAACAGAAGAAATAAAACAAACCTGCCTTTTCTGGAGAACATGCAAATTATCATTCAGAAAAAAGGCTTATTTAGTAAATTCAGTACTGATGGGAAAAATAGTATACTCAGCAAGTACATTTATGTTGCGAACAATATTTGAAAAGGAATTATAGCAGAAAATGTTTCATTTATATACAGTTCTAGACTTCTTTTTCTGGCTTTTCCCAGTTGGGGGTTGCCACAGGATCACCTGTCCGCTCATAATTGGCAGTGGAGTTTTTCGGTGTCAAGTTGCCAGCCCAGTGCCCAACCTTCCACAGAAGGCACATACACACATGCACTCACGCCTAGGGCCAATTTAGATTGTCCAATCCACCTTTAGCATGTCTTTGGGATGTGGGAGGAAACCGAAGCACCCAGAGGAAACCCACGTGACCACAGGGAGGGCATGCAGACTCCACACAGAAGGAACCCCAGCTGAGGATCAAACCAGTGAACCTCTTGCTGTGAGGTGGCAATGCTAACTGCTGCACCACCGTGGCTGCCCACATACAGTTCTAGACTAAACCCAGTAAAAAAGGAGTTTTGTATGTAAATAAAGAAGAAGGAAGTTTAGAGTTAATTAACCCAGCGATATATGCTGCTTCACTAAATTTGTACAAAGTGTTAAAGTGAATAAATAAAAAAATGAGAGATTAGTAGAAAACTGTATAAATATAAGTATGATAATTGTGTGATATGATAAAAAGGGTAAAAGAGAAAAAGAGTGTATAAATGACGAAATAACATTTTACCAAGAAAAAATATTTTTGTGGAAAATAGAAAGTCATGATATAGAAAAAGAAAAGCATGGTATAAGAATGTAATGGTACAATATTACTATGTAAAACCATAGGAAAATCTAACAGATGAAGAAAATTAAAGCTGTAAAAATAAGAAGCAAATAGTGCAATCAGAAAGTAGAATGTCAAAATTTTTTGTGGAGACTGGTAACAGATAAATTGCCAGTAAAAGGAAATATGCCATGCAAAAAGAAAAGTGTTAGAATATGTTTACATTGTCAAGATGAAACTACAGAACATGTTTTTGAAATGTAAAACAGTAAAAAAAGTTATTGGGAACCTATGAAAGAAGATTTTTTGAATATATAAAAGAAGCAGATAAAATAAATATGGTTATGATTAAGTGTAGATATTATAATAATACAGTTGATTATATTAAAAAGTTATTTTATGTTATATTTGTTATATGAAATGAAAGAATAAATGAAATTATGTTTAATAGTAAATGGATTTTAGCAACAATATTAAGTAAAATCAGATAGTGATTATGGAAAAAGGTGTCAGGGTCTAATAAGGATGAACATTTAATATGATTATAAAGGAAATTATGAATATGCAAAACAGATTTCTATAGCTAAATATTTGTACATTTGTAAATATGTAAATATTTTGTAATAAGAGTTCTTTTTTGTGGGTGTATACAGAATCCCTACTCTTTTCAATAGATGCCATGAGATCTTTTACACCCACCCAAGCTACCACCAACTCAAGCAGATGGGACATAAATTCAACAATTCATCCAAAATATGACACACTCAGAAGTGCAACCTCCACCTTAGACTCCACTGCTGTGTCAGCAATCATAGGTTCATAGGTTCATAGTTTCATACTAGGCTATCTGCCCTAGGGCATTTACAAGCCTAGCCAGAGTGTGTTTGGCTTTCGCCACCCATTGGAATGAGTTTACTGTGCCCTTTTTAAGGTTAGTTTACTGTGCCTCTGTCTAGCAGTGACACAGAAGTGACCCCCGGGGTGAACCTACTATCTCCCATCCACTCGTCAAGATTCCTCTTCAAGAGAGTCAGTGAGGGGCTCTGCCTAACATGGACTGGGATTTTATTCCAGAGTGAAGGGAGCCTCTGGGTTATGAATCTGTCCCTCCAGCATGTCCTATTTATTTCTGTGCTGAGGTTCAATTCTCTCGATCGCGTAGCTCTAAGGGATTTGAATTTTCTGAGGTGGAGCATGTCTATTAATTCCGGGTTGGACATGGCTTTGTATGTCAGGCATAGATCACCTCTGAGTAGATGGTATGCAACTGAGTAGAGCTGGAGTTTCTTTAGCCGAGCAGCATATGGCATTTGTTTGAGTCCCTTGATCCTCTTTGTGAGGTACTCTTGGGGTCTTTCTAGTTGCTGTAGGTGTCGGGTAAGGTACATCCCAAATGGGGCATTGTACTCAATTATGGGCCTGATGAGGGAAGAGTACAGGGGCACAATGACCTCCCTTGATCTAGATGTGAATCCTTTCATGATGAGATGGGCTATATAGAAGGTCTTTCTAACCACTTTGGCAATGTGATTGTCAAAGGAGAGATTACTATCAACTTGGGTCCCTAATTACTTCTTCCGTACTTAATGGATTACCACCTATGTGGTAATTTGTGGGCACTTTGTTTTTCCCAAGGGGTATGACTATACATTTTTTGGCATTTAGTTTAAGGCCATGGCTCTGGCACCAGTTATCTGTTTGTATGAGTCCCTTTTGGAGGATGCTTGTGTCAGCTGGAGAGTCAATTATGGTGCCCAGTTTGCAGTCATCTGCGAACTTGGTCAGCCACAGTCCTCCCGTGTTAGCTTGTACCTCAGAAAAATATATACCGAATAAGAGAGGTCCCAGGACTGAGCCCTGTGGGACACCACTTGTGACTGGCTTAGAGTCTGACGTGCTCCAGCAATTCTGACCATATGGGTTCTGTCCTTGAGCCAGTTTGCAACCCATCTTATGACATAGGGGTTTATATTTAAGCTGGAGAGCTTGTCTATGATGCCCGAGTGGGATATTGTGTCGAAGGCTTTTGCAAGGTCCAGGTAGGCTGTGTGAACTAGCTTACCCTCATCAATGGCCTTGGTGACTGTTTCAAAGAAGTCGACCAGGTTCAAGAGGTAGGATCTGCCCTTAACAAAACCAAATTGGGTAGGATCCAGTGTCTGTAGGTCCCCAATGTCTTTGTTTATGAGTTCCATAATGATCCTTTCCATAGCTTTGCAGACCAGGCTAGTCAGGCTTATGGGACATTAGTTTCCAGGGTCCGTAGAAGCACCTCCTTTGTGGAGTGGGACCACTGTTGCTGTATGCCATTCTTTGGGTACATATCCTCTAGTAAGGCTGAGATTGAACAGCAGCCTTATGTGTGGGTTCAGCTCTTCTTGGAGTTCATGTAGCACGCAGCCCGGAACACCGTCTGGTCCCATTGATGCTGTGTTTTTTGCTTTGGAGAGGGCAGCTCTCACCTGGGCATCTGAGATGTCAGGGAGGCAACACTCTGCTGGGATAGATATTTGTCCTTTTGGAGGGGGGGGGGAGTTTGCACTGAACCTGTCTGTCAGGATGTTGGCAATGTCTGTGGGTTCAGTGTATTTTTTGTCATTATGGACTAACTCTGATATATCTGGGAGTTGCCACCCAGGTCTCTAACATAACTAAAGAAGGCCTTATGATTATCTTTAGTGTCTTGTGCAATTTTTCTCTCAAAGCAGGCCTTGGATGATTTTATGAGGGAACGTAGTTTTTTGCTAGTACTGATCAGAGATGCCTTCCCTTTTAGGGATTTTTCTCTGTCATGTAGTAGCTTCCTCCTTCTGTTGTATAGCTCATTTATGGCTGGGGTCCACCAGACAGCACGCCTGCCTTTGGGGAAATGGGTCTTGGTTTTATTTGGGATTGCATGATCCATGCATTCCTGAAGGTGTCCATAGAATGTGTTTATAAAGGATTCAGCAGCTTGGGCTGTAGTTTCCACTGGCCCGGGGGCCTTGAAGGATTCCACTTCGGATTTAAGAAGTGTGAAGTCAACTTTTGAGAAGTTCTTCACTGTGGTCTTCTGTGCTGGGGGTGGGGGCAGGATGTGAATTTCCAGGGAGATTAATTTATGGTCTGATCTTACCAAAGAGGGGTATACTTCTGGTATGGAATATTGTGTCCCCATGTTTGTGATGATCAGGTCTAATATGTTCTCCCCTCTTGTGGGAGTGGTGACTAGTTGTTCCATAGCATTTGAGTTTATGAATTCTAGGAACCTTTGGGCTAGGGTGTTCGGGCTTGAGTAATGCTCCCAGTCTATGTTTGGATAGTTGAAGTCCCCCAATATGATGGTGCTTGGAGAGACCTTCATATTCTCCAGTGTCTTCAGGAAGGCCGAGTGGGGTTCCTGAGTTTGAGAGGGTGGTCTGTAGCATGCTACAAATTGGAAGGCAGTTTTTCCCACTGTTAGTTGCACATGGATGGTCTCCGATGCTTCGTGCAATGCCACAGTTGTTTTACATTAGGAAGGTTTGTGGCATGCACTGTGGTGGCAGGACAGATAGCTTTCATCCTTCTAAGTTGGGAACTGCTGATTGAGAGCCCAGTGTCTGTTATTCTTAAAGTGTATTAGTTCTGGTTTAAGCACTTGGGCTTCAGGCCAGTTATTTTACATTAAGAAGGTTTGTGGTCTGCACTCTTGTGGGAGAAGAGGCTGGACTCTGCCCTTCTGAGCTGGGAATTTCTGGTTAAAGGTTTATAGTGCCTGAATATTTGAACTGTATCTTACTGAAATTGGTACACCTTGTTTGCTGTAGCATAGACTAGATTCAGGCCTGCTGAATCTAGCTTTGTTTATATGCTTGTTGCTTGTTTGCTTGTTATTTCCCTGGAACGCTAATTCCACCTAATATGCGGCTTCTCAGCGCTTCTGTGGATCACTAGTGATATCTGCATTGCTTACTGTACTTATTTCCTTGTTTCACTTGAAAGAAAGTTACTGTTTGTCGTTTGCATTTAAGTTACCTGTAACACATTGCACTTAAGTTACCTGGCACTTGCTCACTAAAGCAATTATACAAGTCAGCACTAAAAATTAAAAGCACTACACCCTCACTCCCCACTGGCCCTGGTTTTCAATTATTAAGGAATTACCAATATTATTCTAGCATGTCCAAAGGTCAGTTGTCAATCTCCTCTCCAGTCCAGCTGGTGAATGTGGGAATCTTGAGGCAATGTTACAACTGTCTCATGTACACAGACAACCCTCTCCTCCTCCCAACAAATTTCAACACATGTGAGAGATGCAACCATATAGCCAAACTGGAGGCTAAGCTCTCTCAACTCAGTACTGGCATAACCAGTCAGGAGGAGAAGGAAACCACACTCACTACAATTCCAGTCTCACATAGACCTACCACGACAGCAAACCAAACACATAATCACACAAAAACATACTCGGAGGCTCTAAATAAAGATCTGCCAAAGCAGCAGAGACCTCCAAAGCAGACACCCAAGCAGCCGCTACCCCAAAACAAAACACGTGCAACACATATCTCACAAAGCCAGTGTGCCAAACAGTCACAGCCCTAAAGACTAAACAAGACACACCTGATACACTTGTAATAGGTGACTCTATCGTCAGGCACACTGACGTCCCGCTCACCAGGCTGAACAAGGAGAGGGTCACGGTGAGCAGCCTGTCGGGCGCTAGGATCCGCCACATAACACAAGCACTCAGGTCACTCCAAGGCAAGTACAAATATGACTCAGTCATTTTCCATGCTGGTGTGAATGACCTGAGACGTACCTCCCTGGACTACATGAAAAGAGACATGTAGCCTAGGCCAGTATGACCCTGACCTTGAGTAGCATCTTACCCTCACCAAGAATGATGCCACAATATGAAGACAAGATGATCAATTTCAACAATTGGCTTAAGTACTGGTGTCATTCAAAGGGGATCCAATGCCTGTCAGCTTGGGATGATATGCTCGACAAGCCACGATGCTTTGCTAGGGACGGCTTGCTCCTGTCACCCCTGGGCTTTCGGATATTGGCAAAGGCTCTTGCTACCCCCATAGTGCCTTTTTTAGGCAAGGCTCAAAAGACAAACCCACCTCCATAGGTATCACAAGGGATAAGAAACTAAGAGTAATGCTACTCAATGCCAGAAGTCTAAACCTCAAGATGCACGCACTCAAAACTCTCCTTAGCATGGAGAACATCGATATCTGTGCAGTAACAGAAACCTGGTTCAGGGCTCCTGAGAGCACCCCAGCACTACCAGGTTATACCTCATACCATGCTTTTGGCCACAAAACTTGGACCGAACCACAACAGGAGGGGGAGTATCGATATTCATCAAAGATACCCACACCTCCAGGTTGGTGGCAAAGCACGAAGCATCAGAGACTATCCATGTGCAACTAACAGTGGGTAAAATGCCTTCCAGTTTATAGCCTGCTACAGACCACCCTCCCAAACCCAGGAACCCCACTCGGCCTTCCTGAGAACACTGGAAAATATGAAGGTCTCTCCAAACACCATTATATTGGGCGACTTCAACTACCCAAACATAGACTGGGAGCATTACTCTAGCTCCAATACCCTAGCCCAAAGGTTCCTAGAATTTATAAACTCAAATGCTATGGAACAACTTGTTACCACTTCCACAAGAGGGGAAAACATACCGGACCTGATCATCACCAACATGGGGACTCTATGCTCCAGACCAGAAGTGTATCCCTCACTGGTAAGATCAGACCATAAACTAATCTCACTGGATATTCACATCCCGAACCCATCCCCTGCCCAGAAAACCACAGTGAAAAACTTCTCTAAAGCAAATTTCACACTCCTCAAAACTGAGGTGGAATCCTTCAAAGCCCCCGGGCCTGTGGAAAATACGGCCCAGACCACAGAATCCTTTATAAACGCATTCTATGACCACCTTCAGGAATGCATGGATCATGCGATCCCAAATAAAACCAAAACCCAATCCTCCAAAGGCAGACGTCCTGTCTGGTGGACCCCAGCCATAAACAAACTATACAATAGAAGGAGGAAGCTACTAAATGATAGAGCAAAATCCCAAAAAGGGAAGGCATCACTGATCAGTATTAGCAAAAAATTATGGGCACACATAAAATTGTCTAAGGCCAGCTTCGAGAGAAAAATTGCACAGGACACTAAGGATAATCACAAGGCTTTCTTTAGTTATGTTAGGAACCTGGGTGGTAATTCCCAGATATGCTCAGAATTAGTCCAAAATGACATAAAATACACCGAACCCACAGACATTGCCAACATCCTAGCTGACAGGTTCAGCGCAAACTCCCCCCCCCCCACCAAAAGGGCAAATATCTATCCCAGCAGAGTGCAGCCCCCCTGACATCTCAGATGCTCAGGTAAGAACCGCCCTCTCCAAAGCAAAAAACACAGCATCAATGGGACCAGATGGTGTCCCAGGCTGCGTCCTGCATGAACTCCAAGAAGAGCTAAACCCAAACATAAAACTACTGTTCAATCTCAGCCTTACTACAGGATATGTGCCCAAAAAGTGGCGTACAGCGACAGTGGTCCTTCTCCATAAAGGTGGTGCCTCAACAGATCCTGGAAACTATCACCCCATAAGCCTGACTAGCTTGGTCTGCAAAGCTATGGAAAGGATCATCATGGACCTCATAAATAAAGATATTGGGGACCTACAAACACTAGATCCTACCCAGTTCGGCTTTGTTAAGGATAGATCCTGCCTCTTAAACCTGGTTGATTTCTTTGAAACAGTCACCAAGGCCATTGATGAGGGGAAGGTGGTCCACACAGCCTAGCTGGACCTCGCAAAAGCCTTCGATACAATACCCCACTCGGGCATTATAGATAAGCTCACCAGCTTAAATATAAACCCCTATGTCACTAGATGGATTGCAAACTGGCTTAAGGACAGAACCCACATGGTTAGAATTGTTGGAGCCATGTCAGACTCCAGACCAGTTACAAGTGGTGTCCCACAAGGCTCAGTCCTGGGACCTCTCTTAGTTCGGTATATATTTCTTGGAGGTACAGGCCAACACGGAAGGACTGTGGCTGACCAAGTTCACAGATGACTGCAAACTGGGCACCATAATCGACTCTCCAGCCGACACAAGCATCCTCCAAAAGGGCCTCATAGAAACAGACAACTGGTGCCAGAGCCATGGCCTCAAGCTAAATGCCAAAAAGTGTATAGTCATCCCCTTTGGCAAAAACAAAGTGCCCACAAATTACCACATAGGTGGTAATCCATTATGTACTGAAGAAGTAATTAGGGACCTGGGGACCCAAGTTGATAGCAATCTCTCATTTGACAACCACGTGGCCAAAGTGGTTAGAAAAACATTTTATTTAGCCCACCTAATCATGAAGGGATTCACATCTAGATCAGGGGAGGTCATCGTGCCTCTTTACTCATCCCTCATCAGGCCCATAATTGAGTACAATGCCCCTTTTGGGATGTACCTTACCAGACACCTGCAGCAACTGGAAAGACCCCAAAAGTACCTCACCAAGAGGATCAAAGGGCTCAAACAGATGCCATATGCTGCCCGGTTAAAGAAACTCCAGCTCAACTCAGTGGCATACCGCCTGTTCAGAGGTGATCTGTGCCTGATGTATAAAGCCATGTCCAACCCGGAATTAATGGACATGCTGCACCTCAGAAAATCCAAATCCCATTGAGCTACGTGCTCGAGAGACATGAACCTCAGCACTGAAATAAATAGGACATGCTGGAGGGACAGATTCATAACCCAGAGGCTCCCTTCACTCTGGAATAAAATCCCAGTCCAGGTTAGGCAGAGTCACTCATTGACTCTCTTCAAGAGGAATCTTGATGAGTGGATGGGAGATCGTAGGTTTACCCCGGGTATCACTTCTGTGTCTCTGTTAGACAGAGGCACAGTATACTAACCTCAAAAAAGGGCATAGCAAAATAAATTTAAAATGGGTGGCGAAAGCCAAACACATTCTGGCTAGGCTTATAAATGCCCTAGGGCAGATAGCCTAGTAAGAACCTATGAACCTATGAACCTATGAACTAACCTGGAGGTGTGGGTATCCTTGATGAATATGGATACTCCTCCTCCTTTTGTGGTTCGGTCCAAGATTTGGGGCCGAAAAGCATGATATGAGGTATAACCTGGTAGTGCTGGGGTGCTCTCGGGAGCCTTAAACCAGGTTTCTGTCACTGCACAGACATCGATGTTCTCCATACTGAGGATACTGGCAATCCATTTACCAGCTGTGGGGAAAGAACTCACAGCTTTCTGTTCAAAGGTGAGTGTGCAATCTCTTGCTTGACAACAGTGCAAATTATTTTTAACAATAGTAGAAGGGTCATTCAGAGTCCCCTGCAGTGTCAGCAATGCATTTATGTGGAGCGGAAAAATAACTCACAGCTTCCTGTTCAAAGGTAAGTGCGCAATCTCTTGCTTCATGACAGTGCAAATTAGTCTTAACAATAGTAGAAGGGTCATTCAGAGTCCCCTGCAGTGTCAGAAATCCATTGACCTGTTGTGGGAAAAGAACTGACAGCTTTCTATTCAAAGGTGAGTGTTCAATCTGTTGGTTCACAACAGTGCAAATTATTCTTAACAATAGTAGAAGGGACATTCAGAGGCTTACCATTTCAGGTGGCAGCCAACAGACAGAAAGAGCACTGCAGTTCTACACTGATTGTTTTGTGAGAGTTGGAAGAGATATGAATATTTTTAAATTATTTAATTATTTTAAATATGTTGCTTTTCTGTTATGGTGTAATAGTGGAATGTTCTCAGATCAGTCTGGTAAGAGATTTTCACAGCTCCATTTTGAAATCTCAACACTCAAAAACATGACTGAAAATCCAGGGGGGCAAGTCCCTCTGCACCCTCCAGAACTTATAAATACCAACTCTGACATCAATATACCTTGGAGAAAAGTGAATATTCCAGCAAATGGCCATCTCAGATGTAGTATATTTAAGTCTATTTTTCAGACATTCAGTCTCCACATTTTGGGACTTGCTCTAGCATGTTCAAAAATTTCAAATGGTTACCAATTTTCATTGATAAACTGCATTCTAAAACAATAATTACTTGTGTTTCTCTAGACTGTGTCAGCTATCTGGTTATCAAGTACATAAATTAAAATTATAAATTTAATCTTAAAGTAATCCACAGCCTAACTCAAAAGCTGACTTATTGCTTTGAAAGATTTTCTTCTGAAATATGTATGTTAATGCCCTAAATAACAATATATTCCACTTCATGTTTTAATATGTATATAAGTCTTTATCTAACAACTTTCTTCTCTTATTTGATACATTATATTGTTATTTGGAACAGCCTTATGGTGGTGTCTTTTCTTCTATGTTTATTTTATGGTTAAGATGGATTTTTACTTTTATATATCAGCCAGATTCAACAACAAAGTATAACAATGGGAGGCAGTAGTGAACTTTTACTCTGCAAAATGTCTGAAAAACACCTGACTGGATGTATGCACAACAAAGTTACATGGATTGAAATTATATAGAGGCAGTAGCATTAGCAGCTAAGAATGGTTAGAGGCAACTGATGAAGCAAGAGGGAGTGATGGGTCTGCCCATCCTGGGTGGGGGTGAGTGTAACGTCATGGGCATTCCCTGTGATGATTTCTGATAAAAACTGGAAGCATCACAATGAGGGGACATGGTTAAAGGAGAGAAAAGAGTGGCAGATATGCCTGCTGGAATTGCAGGGCAAAACACTGTATGTCTTCATTACATGCCTGCTTCTCAGATGCAACCATGGGCACCACATTGGGGAGGGTGTTAAGTGGAATGAATTTAAAAGTAAACAAAAAAAAAACAGGCTGAATGGAGATGGCTAGAATGCCAGAAGACCTTTGGGATTTGCGCTGGTCCCATCTACATCAGAGCAAGACCAGAGAGCACAAGAGAAGCTTATAGACCCAACAGTGGATGTCAGGAACTGGGTAGAAAGCCATAAGATGATGCACGGGGGAGAGAAAAAAATGGTTAAAAATTTGTTGATAATGAATATTCTATTTCTCTGTGTTATGGAGTTTATGGAGTGGTGATTATGCAACCATCAACCAGGCAAACTGCTGAAACAATTTTTAGAGAACAGAGATGACAATACATTTAGCTCACTTCATTAAGTTCATCAGTGTGACACTGCCATAGCTGATGGCTGTGGAGCTCCTATACAAATTCCTCAGTTTAAAAAATGAAGACAAAATACTAAGTGCACAACCAAAAACAGCAATGTTCAGTCCTCACCTAACTGCTTGAGTTGCAATTTCTGCTTTTACTTATTTGTTTTTTTATTATTATTTTGAAATAACAGCCATGTAATTTTCAGTACCAAATTACTTTCTCTCCTGCAGTTAGGGACCCTTGTAGGTGCTCAGGAATGGGATGTGGGGCTAGAGCAGGAAAGAGAACAATGGACAACAGGATGGAACAGAAGGAACAGGAACAGGAATTAAGTATGAGTTAACACCTGAACATTTTGAATTATGTATAAAAGGGTTAAAATTTGTCCCAACAAGGTTTTTTGATTATACAAATACTATTATAGAATTAAAACTGTTTTTGAGAAAGTTAAATTTGGCCTACATGTTTCATGATAGAACTAAAACTGAAAGAAAAGGAAAAAATAATATTTTGGAACCTAGTAATAAAAGTGTGTACAATCCACCTTTAGACCCAACTCTAAATGTCTTAGAAAAAGCAATTATGGAGGACATTTATAAATTAAAAAGTAAGGAGAAGCCTACTTTAGTTAATAGAAATTTGACTTATAAACAAAATGAAGTCCTGCAAAGTCTGAAGAAAGATAACACTATAAGAGTTATGCGACCAGACAAAGGACACTGGAATATTCACAAAAAATATTCGAAATGTTGAACGACTCAAATACATATCAACCAGCATTAGTAATAAAAGAATAGATTACTACTTGGAAGATTACCTCCTAGAGGAAAGAATAACAGGAGAAATTTACAAATACTTAAAAGTTATAAACCCAAAAGTAGCCACTATATTTGGAATACCAAAGACCCACAAAAATTTGGAAAATTTATGTTTTAGACTGTCAAAAGATTTTAATACTCTTAACATATACTGGAAGAATCACACAGCAAAAAGGTAGGCCAAAAAACAGTTTATTTTACATGCATGGAGACCTGCCACAAAGTTCTTGGTTGTCAGCAGTCTAATTTCTATACACTTTACATGGGTTTTTATACCCTCTTTTGTGCATACACAGCAGCTGGTTACTAGACAAGGAATTTCAGTCAAGGCTATAAATTCACTCACTGGAGCCATAGATGGTAAAAAGTTAGACACAAGATAAGTTGGTGCCTACATCAAGGTAACATCTATGCACTCCTCCTTGGTCAGAGGTCAGTCCCAAGATAGGCCTGTGCCTGGACCAAAGTAACATCTGTGCATTCCTTTCTGGTCAGCAAATTCCTTACAAGAAAAACAACTCATTTTAGCTTATTTCTTTGCACGCAATGTAGTTTCACATTTTAACCCTTCCTATACAGGATACAAAGATGTTGAACACAAAGATTCTTACTACATTTCCCCCCTCACAACACTTTGTATCCCCCGTAATACATTTTATCCATACAGTTTTTCGCACGATTCATTTTCTGTATATTTAGAATAATAAGCTTTAGTTGCATTGGCAGACAATACACTTGATATTATCATTCGGATGCAAGGAATGCAACAACAACCCAACAGTAGGACTATA
Source organism: Protopterus annectens (assembly GCF_019279795.1). Taxonomy (NCBI): domain Eukaryota; kingdom Metazoa; phylum Chordata; order Ceratodontiformes; family Protopteridae; genus Protopterus; species Protopterus annectens. The sequence continues at coordinate 1,470,770,642 of NC_056729.1, forward strand.
ATGGCACCAACACATACAGCAATTAAGGCATTCATAAGTACTGTTCCCCAATTCCCAAACCAATTTTGGAAAAAATCAGTCAATGGATTCTGTCCTGGTTTTGTAAGTTCAGAAATTTGTTGTAGGATCTCTAGGTGACTGTCAATGTCATGTTCATTGTCCGGTATGAATGAACAACACTCCTCCTGGATAAGAGTGCAAGTACCTCCTTTTGCCACTAGGGTGAAATCGAGTGCCATACGATTCTGCAACACTACAGTCCTCATTGCAGTTAGCTCATTCGTCACCAACTCTAGCGCAGAAAAAGTTGCATTGCTCAGAGTTTTTAACAGTTTTGACAGTTTTTTGAGCTCCCAAATAGATTTTACTGTCCCATAAGCTGGAAGAATACCAGCCCAAGAAATAACATTATCACCCAAGTCCATGTGTGACAGTCCCTTGCTGCTACTGTGGGCCAAATCGTGATGATAGATCCAGGATGCATCAATGTTACCTACGGGATTAACAGGTTTATTTACAGCACGTACATTTCGTATTTTACCTTGGGGAAGAGAAAATGTATGTCTTATAGCTGGTGCTAAATAGCCCAAAAAACAACTGCCTGACCAATTTTTTGGTAACCATTTGTATGCTTTTTTACCACAGATAAAATAACAATCATTCACCTTGAGAGTGATATTTACTGGAATAGAATGATTTTCTTTGTCTTGTAGCCCTTTAAACAAAAGATTATACACAAATAACATTTTTTTAACAAAGCTTGTGACATTAATAAGCCCTGTACTATTAATATGCACTTTTATAGGCCTGAAACTTGTTGCACAGTGCCCATCTATTGTACAGTTATGAATTATGGTTACATTACATTGACTCCATCCAACCTTAATTTTTCCAGATCTCTGGAAACATACAGTTCCATTCTAATGACCCATGAGGGGTAATGCTATTTTGTTCTTTAAGGCTACCTCTGAAGTTTCAAATAGTAAATTAGTCCATGTATCATTTGCCCCCAAAGGGACTGTACCTAACATCAGACCACCATGTACAGTAGGGATAGCTGTGCATATCCAACAATTTGAAACATTAAAAGACAAAGCATATGCATATTTAATAGCTTGGTACGTATTAAAGGGTGGATGCCAAGCTGTATTTTCGTCTCTCTTCACTTGGCTAGTTTCGTTTGAAAATAAAAATGGCCAAAACAGAAAAACAACACTCACACTTACTAGCAACAAAATTATTTTGCAATGCCTTTGTGGGAAGGGCTGCTCCCTTCCGGTATTTTTTGCATTGCTACAATAGTCAAAACAAAATTCACACAGACAGAACTACTACTCAGTGTTCCTCAGGGGAACTCAGGTTTTTTTCTAACTCAAACTGTTTAACAATTTTGCAATGTGTCAGGTGGATCCACGATGTTCGCTCCTTTATTTGGACCGCTGTGGGTGTTGAAATCAAAACCTGGTATGGACCTTCCCACTTCGGTGAGGCCCACATCTTTTTCTTGACAATTTTAACCCACACCCATTCACCAGCCTTCACTTCCAGGATCCTGTTGTTCTTCTGATCTGAAAAATAATCATTCGTTAGAGAAGTGTTAGTTTTTGTCAGCATTTTCCTCATGTAATCTGCTATGTCTTCACCCCCCTCACGTTCCGCAGGCAAAAGACGTTGCCACTGCGGGACGTAATAAGGTCTCCCGTATAGTAGTTCAAATGGTGTGACCCCTTTTGAGGTGGGAGTGGTATGCATGGACAGAAGTGCCAGAGGTAAGCAGTTTATCCAAGACTGATGTGTCTCGGCCATGAGTTTACGTAACTTGCCTTTGAGAATGCCATTATGGCATTCAACCAGCCCTGCTGACTGTGGGTGGTAGGCACAATGGTGTTTTAACCCGATGTGGAAAACGGCAGCCAGTTTTTGAATAACTTGGTTTACAAAATGTGTACCATTATCAGAATAGATGCGTGTAGGTAGCCCGAAATGAGGGATAATGTTATTTGTAAGGGCCTTGGCTACCGACAATGCATCTGGGTGTGCTACCGGAAAAGCTTCTACCCATTTTGTAAAAGCATCAATAATGACTAACACAAATGGATTCTGTTGAACAGGAGTTAGTTTAATAAAATTCATACAGATTGTGTGAAATGGATACGGAGGCAGCGGGAAAGCTGCTGGAGTGATCCGTACCCCACCACCATGGTATTGTGCACAAAGCAGGCACGATAAACAAAATTGTTTAGCATACGCTATAAAGCCCTTGGTCCAGAAAATTCGCTGGATCATTTGAACCATGGCAGCAGGGCCCAGGTGCGATGGGCCGTGCGTCACTAATGAGGCATACCTAAAAAGGTTCGTTGGCAAAACATACTTGTCATTTGGACCTACAAAAACTCCCTGCTTTTGAATAGCCCCATATTTAACCCATCGCTGTTTTTCCTGAACTGTACTAAGTTCCTGCATTACTTGTAGAGTTTGTAGATCAAATTTATCTGTAGGATGAAGTTCCTTCTGTGTGGTCTCGAGTGCAAAAGTAGAGGTTAAGGCTACACTTTTTGCAGTTTTGTCAGCTAGTGCATTTTCAAGTGATACTGGATCCTTGGCATTTGTGTGTGCTGCGCACTTACAGATGGCCAATTCCCGTGGCAGTTGGACAGCCTGTAAGAGGCTAAGGATTAAATCCTTGTGGGTTATTTCCTTTCCTGAGGCCGTAACCATTCCCCTATTTTTCCATTGCTGTGCAAAGACATGGACCGTGGAAAAAGCATAATGACTATCTGTGTAGATAGTAACTGCCTTATCCTTGGAAATGGTGCATGCTCTGGTCAAAGCAATCAATTTAGCCGCTTGTGTGGACAGGTTCCTGGGGAGAGGTTTTGCCTCTAGTACCTTAGTCTTAGTTGTGACTGCATAACCCACTTGTGTAATACCTGCCTCATTCTTACGTGCTGACCCATCTACAAACAGGGTCCAATCTGAATTTGCCAAAGGCTGATCCTTAAGGCCTGGTCTTGGTAAGACATTAGAGTGTATTAAGTCTAAACATACATGAGGGGCACCGTCATCAGCTGTAGGTAACAGCGTGGCTGGATTAAGAGTAGTGCATCGCTCAATAGTCATGTGTGGTTGTGATAACAACGTTGTCATGCAGGACAAATGTCTGCTAGGAGAGAGAAAGGTAACTTTATTCTGTAGAAGTATTACTGCGACAGAGTGCGGTACTCATAAGGTAAGGTCATGAAACAAAACTAGGGTTGCAGATGCCTGCACGGCCAGTGCAGCTGCGACTACTGCTTGTACACAGTGTGGCAACGATTGTGCCACTGTGTCCAGTTTACTGGAATAAAAAGCTAATGGTCTCAACTTATCCCCATAAGTTTGCAACAGAACCGATGTCATAAAGCCCTGCTTACAATCTACTGTCTGAACAAAAGGTTTTGTATAGTCAGGGAAGCTAAGTGTTGCAGATCCTGCTATCAGTTGCTTTACCCTAGTAAATGCCTGTATTGCCTTATTTGTCCATTGCAGCGCGTCATGTGCTGCCATGGGAAGTGCAAAAATAAGTTCTGAAAGTGGACTCACTTCCTCTGCATAATTGGGAATCCAACTACGACAAAAGTTAGTTATTTCTAAAAATGACATCATTTCTTTTTTTGTACTGGGCATTGGTGCCTGTAAAATAGCTTCTTTTTTACAGCTATTTAGTTGTTTACCAGCATTTGAAATGGTATAGCCCAGATATCGTACTTTAGCTTTACAAAATTGTAATTTAGATTTGTTTACCTTATGTCCCTCTTTCGCCAAGAAATGCAATAACCGAATAGTTTCGGACTCACAGACAGACTCCGTGGGTGCAGCCAGTAAGATGTTGTCCACATATAATAGTAGATGACAGCCATGCTCCAGCTGAAACTGTGCCAGGTTTGTTGACATTTCTTGCGAAAAGATTGTAGGGCTCTCACAATATCCCTGCGGCAGTCTTGTGTATGTGTACCGCTTGCTTATAAACGTAAAAGCGAACCAAAACCTACTAGCTTCCTGTAGAGGGATGGAAAAAAATGCGTTACTGATATCAATGACAGAAAAATACTTATTTGTGGGAAGGATATCATTTAACAAAACAGATGGATCTGGGACCATAGGCACCCTTGGTACCACAGCAGCATTTACAGCCTGCAGATTCTGTACCATTTTCCAGGTCCCATCCGGTTTCCTTACTGGGAACAAGGGTGTGTTACACAGTGAATCTGTGCATGGAATTAAAACCCCAGCTCGTAATAGAGCCGTGATCACTGGTAGAATGCCATTTTCTGCCTATTTACTTAATGGATACTGACACTTGTGAGGTCTAAAATCGGATTTTGGAGTTATTTTAACCTGTCCTGCTGTTTTTATTAGCCCAATGTCATGTTGCCCGCGGGACCATAAGGAGTCTGGCACTGATTGTAACTTTAATTTTTTTTGCGGGGTTAGGAGATATAGTCAGAATGGCCCTCCCCCAGGTGGCGTTAGCCTGTCTTCGCGGAGGTGCACTGTTGGTCTAGCCTGGGTGACCCAATTTAGTCTTTGTACCTGAACTCCTTTACATGCCAACTGTTCTGGCATCATTTTAGCCCATTTAGTAACTTTTCTTCCCACCAGATACCATGCCATTTGTTCTTCCCTTGTTACAGAGACATGTGCAATAGAATTATTGCGAAAAAGTAACTGCATATTTTTTGTAAGACTGCATGTAACTGCAGAATTTCCTGCTTTATCCCAATATAGATTTTGTAACAAGATTTTTGTGACCTTGTGTTTAAAGAATTGCTCTTCATATTTGTCGTCTGGTCCTACATACTTTTTGTAGTACATTGTACAGTCTAGTTGTTTAGCTACCACTGGCGGTTGTGTGCCATATTTGCTTAAGGCCAAATTAGTTAGCTCATTTACTACATTTTGTGGTCCAGTTTCGACAAGATTATTACTGTACCAGTAGTGTAAATTACCCTGCCCCACCTGTAACATAACATCTTGAATTTCTACTCATTTGGCTAGAATCCCTGATGCAGTCGGCAAAGCTGCTATGCCAAACATGTGCATTAAATCTCTCCCTAATAAGTTTACAGGGCAAATTTTGGAAATAATGACTCAAAACCTGATAGTTTGGTTACTTTCAGGGTCCGTGAACCATAAGGGTTTAGATAGTGGTTCTTTATAAATGCGGCCATTTGCTGCCTTGACTAATACATAGTCATCAGAAGTTACATCGGATGGTACTGCAGAATTTTTTAGCAGGGTCCTGGAGGCCCCTGAATCACACAAAAATTCTACATCCTTTCCTTCTACTTGAAGTGTTATTATCGGTTGTGCTTCTAGCGGCATAGTTACAGCCAGTGCTGTTAAATTAACAACCTGATATTCGCCTTCGTCTGAAAAATTAGTTATTTTATTTTCCCATTCTGCACATTCTCCCTTACCCTCTTCGTTTACATCCTCAAAAGCTTCCTCTTTACTCTGCCTTATTGAGTCTGGCCCATTAGCCTTTTTGTCTGGGTCTGATTCACCTTCACCACCATCATATAGTCATGCTGACTCGTGATCCGGGGTGGTTTTAGTTTTTTTAGAAGACTGGCAATCCCTCGCAAAATGTCCCTTTTTACCGCATTTGAAACATTTTCCTCTTTTCTGTCTGCCTTTATAATTTTTGGAATGTCCCACATTCCCTCTTCCTCTGCCCCTGCCTCTGCCCCTTCCTCTACCCCTGTTAGTCGGACCTTGCAGTAGCATAAGTGTCCCATCTTCACTCACCGTAAAGGTTTGAGCTTGTTTTCTTTTCCTTTCTTTTAAATATTTTTCTGCATGTCTTGCATACTCCAGTAAGGGTTGCAGACGTGCCGTCCTATGGGCTATCATATGTTTGTGAATGAAGTTACTGATTGCAGATTTACATTCTTTTAAAAAGGCATTTTTTAACTGTTGTTCATAAGGTGAATCATTTTTTTGATTGGGTGGTTTGCTTATTCCACTATGGTTATCAAAACACTGGGTAAGTCTCTGCAAATAGTTGTCTACTTTTTCATCGTCTTCTTGTACACATCTATTGATACAGGTCCAGTCTGCCCTAGGCTTTCATTTATCCATAATATGGGTTAGTAAATCCTTAACCTGCTTTTGGTGTGAGTCTGAATTGTAGGCAAGTGGTCTATTATTTTCCCCGGTTATGGGGTCCCAGTCCCCACAGACCAGGTGCCAGTCGGGACCCAAAATTTGTCGAACTACTTGCTCCAGCTCTACGGCATTTAGCTTATAACTTTCTATCATGCCTGCGATATTTTTACAAAACTTGGTCATATCTAACCTAGGGTGTGGTATTCCTTTTACAGCTTTTCGAATGTCCTCCCGCATCCAGGGTCGATAGACTAAAATGGTGGGACCCTGTCCGGACGTACCTGCTTGCGGATTCGCAACTTTTAGGAGGGGATACTCTGTGGACGCCAAATTGACTTCGGTTTCCTTTTGTGTCCACTCTGATGTATCTATATCACGGTTCCGGAGTTTCAGGGTTTTACCTACTTGTTTTGTCAGTACTATGGGGGGTACAGTTTGATCCTGATTCTCTGTGTTATCTTTTTGATACTGAGGTGGACTAACCATGTCTTTTGTAACTTCGGGATACAAGGGCGGGGCTGTCGGTTTACGACAGACAACAGATGTCTCGTCATCCTCTTTGCGGACAAAAAAATGCATCTTTTGCACTCGAGCCACCATTTCCCTTATTTGAAAATTGTTTTCTATGTCTCTTATTAGCTTCTTCTAACCATTTCTGTGCTTGAGGAAATCCTACCTTTTTTTGTTTCTTAACCTTACCTCCTGTGCCCCTGCGCAGGTCTTTCACTAGATTTTGACATTTTGATTTATTCAAGGTACCACTAAACCCATAGTCTTTTTTCCATTTTTTCATATATTTCAAGTTTTTCGGATGTAATTTAAACATATATTTCTCATTCTTAGTCCTTTTATTTAAGCAGCCCTTCCTAACACAACAACTGCTTCCTATTCCCATTTTTCTTATTTAAAAGAAAAACTGTTTTTTTTCCCTGAGATCTCTACCGGTCTTTTGTAAAAAATTTTAAACAAAAGAAATTCCTTTATGACTAGTCCCTTAAAAAACTTTTACAAATAAAAAAAGGCTTACCTTACTGCGGATCTTCCGCCCTCGTTCGTCACCGTCCCATGGATCGAATCTAAGAGTGACTGGCCTCTACTTACAACTTCTTCGTCGGAGGTCTTTTCGTTCAAGGGAGCCCGAGATTCGTTCTCCCCTTCCTGTACAGGTTTTTCAGTCCCTCTTATGCGATTCTTACCGTGAAGAGGTGACCCCACGTTGGGCGCCAGAAATGTCAAAAGATTTTAATACTCTTAACGTATACTGGAAGAATCACACAGCAAAAAGGTAGGCCAAAAAAGAGTTTATTTTGCATGCATGGAGACCTGCCACAAAGTTCTTGGTTGTCAGCAGTCTAATTTCTATACACTTTACATGGGTTTTTATACCCTATTTTGTGCATACACAGCAGCTGGTTACTAAACAAGGAATTTCAGTCAAGGCTATAAATTCACTCACTGGAGCCTTATATGGTAAAAAGTTAGACACAAGATAAGTTGGTGCCTACATCAAGGTAACATCTATGCACTCCTCCTTGGTCAGAGGTCAGTCCCAAGATAGGCCTGTGCCTGGACCAAAGTAACATCTGTGCATTCCTTTCTGGTCAGCAAATTCCTTACAAGAAAAACAACTCATTTTAGCTTATTTCTTTGCACGCAATGTAGTTTCACATTTTAACCCTTCCTATACAGGATACAAAGATGTTGAACACAAAGATTCTTACTACATAGACCAATTGTGGATGGACGAGGGTCAAAAGCATACCCTTTTGGAGCAACTATAGATAAGTGGCTGAAACATCAGGTTCATAACAGTGATCACATAATCAAAGATTCATGGGATTTTCTGGGAAGAATTAAGGAAGAATTGTGGGATAAGGATATAACATTTGTTACGATAGATGTAGTTGAATTATACACATGCATTCCCAAACAGGAGGGATTAGACATGTTTAGGGACTGTTTACATAAGAACACAACATTGGATTCAGATAAACAAAACTTAATAGTGGAATTTATGGAAATTGTTCTAGATTTCAACTACATTTTCTTTGATGGAGAATACTATAAGCAGCATAGAGGTGTAGCAATGGGTGCTTCTTGTGCCCCAGTATTTGCAAACTTGGTGATGTTAAACTGGGAGCAAAACTATGTGTTTAATAGTGCTTTCTTTCAACATATGAGACTTTACGTCAGATTTTTGGATGATATTTTTATTTTATGGAAGGGCCCTGTAAGTATCATTAAGGATCTGATAGAGTACCTCAATAACAGTACAGGATTTTTGAAATTCACATATGTATACAATACACAAGGTATAAACTACTTGGATACATATATAAACAAGGACACAAGTACTTTTAAATCTAAGACATATAGAAAACCATCTTTCAGCAACTCATACCTGCAATACTCCAGTGACCACTCGATTAAACAAAAACATAGCATAGTTAAGGGACAACTTATCAGGGTGGCACGGATGACCTCAAAAAAGGAAGATTTACAGGAAGAATTAGGAAAAGTAGTCCACATGTTCCTAGAGAGGGGCTATCCGGTAAAAATTGTAAATGAATATGTGGAATACATTCAAGGAGAATGGGGTAAAAAATATAAGCCACTTTTAGGTAACATCCATGGTTTGAGAGAAGACAGTGGAATAAATAACATAGAAAATAATAATAAGAACTACGAAAGAGCTATGATAGTTCCATTTGGAGGCTACGCAAGGGAGGTAGAGAAAATTATAACAAAGAATTGGGCTATTTTGAGGAATAACCCTAAGTTGTGGAATATAGGGGGTAATAAACCAAATTTTGTATACAAAGTAGGTGTAAACTTGAAAAAGAATTTTGAATTGCACACTAAGTTGAATTATAAACTCGGGACTACAAAATGTGGTAATTGCACACAGTGTAAATACATATGTACAGAACAAAATATAAAAATTAACAATTATTTACAAAATGTAGTGAAACCAGTAAGAGGGAATTGTCAAATGACTGGTGTGATTTATCTGGCTATGTGTGAAACCTGTCCCAGTTTTTACATAGGTAAAACTGAAAGAAAATTGAAAGACAGAATATATGAACACACATACCAGATAAATACACACAACTCTAACAATGCACTATATAGGCATATTAGTAGTTCTCATGGCTGCAAAGATTTTAGATTTACAATTTTAGAAAAGGTTTTAAGAAATCCAAGGGGTGGGGATTTTAGAACATTCATAGAAGAAAGAGAAATTAAGTGGCAAATAAAATTACAAGCAAGCCTACCCCCTGGTTTAAATGAAATCATTACAATAAAGCCTATATTAAATAGAAAAGTGGAATTTACAAAATGAAAATGTTTTATGGGAACATATGGTATGAATTGTATTCTATAAGTTTTTATTGTTTCTTTTAAAATGTGCATAGTTATATGGTAATTATATGATTTTTAACATGTTTTAAATGCACTAAGCACTTTAAATTTATCACTTAATTTAGTAGTTTGTGACATCATGAGGTAATTTAAGTATGTATAGGGGAAAATGGGAATGGAAGTAGATTCTGATGAAATCCCTGGTAGCAGGGAAGAAAGCGCTCAATCGTGTACATTTGTTTAAATAAAGATTTTCGTGGTGTGGATCCCTGCCGTTGCAGTGTTTATTTTTGAGTTTAATTTGTGGACTTGACACTGCTTGGCTCTATTTCATAAAGTTTTTGTTTGCTAAGTTGCTTTGAAGACAAGGGTTTATCATTGTCTTACCACCACCTCTCATTTCTACTGCTACCTCCAGACTCTTCCCTTTTATCATACTTCTTTTTGTTTTGCTCCCTTTTAAGACCTTTCCAATGGCTCTACTACTGGCCAGTTGGACCATTTGTTACAGGGATGCAGAAGCTGGGCATTCCAGGGATGGGCAAAAGACATAGTTTGTTTGTTCCTACCTGGGAACCTTAATCAGCCCTTCTATTCCCTGGCAAGAGACAGGTGGTTGGGAATAGGTCAGCTTGCTTGTCCAGATAGGTGGCCTATCCTATCTCCATTTGAAGCATCTCCACCTTGGTAGCTCCTTTGAATGTATTATTGCTGTCCCCCTCCCTCAGCTTTACTAGCAGTAAGCACCATGACAGCACTGGTTCAGCTGTATCAGTTTCTACTGTGTGATATGTGGTGCTCCTTGTGATGCCCCACCACTGGTCAATAATCAAGGTGCCTCAACCCTCACTACTAGTACCAGTAGAGGACATACATTGGGATGGTGACAGGTATATACACAATATTTCCAGATGCAGCTCACTGCATCAAGTGAAATTTCCCTTAAGAGCACACAGAGACCACAGTCAGTCTACGGCTGGTTTCTCCCTCTTTCTCCAGATCCTTAGTAAGACTCTCCACTGGCATGGCTAGGGTTGAGATCTCAGCTGAGTGGCCAAGACAAGACCTCCAACACTCTCTCTGTCCAACCAGTGCTAAGTGTCCCTGCCCAAGTAGCTGACACACACACAATTGGAAAGTTGTTTTACACACGCACTCACACACACACACACACACACACACACACACACACACACACACACACACATACACCTGGGAAAGGTTGCCACAGGTTTACTAGCTATGCCCCTTTCTGCCCAGACTATAAGGTAGTTATTACTGCCACCAGCCACCTCTTTATCAGCATCTTTAAGGCCCTTAACAAAGGGTGTCCAATTTTACTGTGTAATGTTACTACCAATACAAATGGTAGTTTACCCAAGAGCAAGGCTATTAGGAGTGGCCTACAGTGTCACCAAATAAATATTCAAGTTTTCTCACAGCTTAACTATGTATAGACAGATCAGCCACAATGAAAGGTTTAAATATATTTAATAATAAATAATAAAAGAGCAAGAAAATACTCAATATATATTTACAGTTACATCAGAGTTCAAACATTTAAAATAACATTGCAGGATAGTCTCAAATAAATAAAGAAAAAACATCTACGCTAAGCTTTGCTATATTCCTGACTGTATCTAAAATAATTACTGTACCTTAATAACTTACTTCAGAGCAAGCAAGGCAGATGTGAGTGGATCTTGAAGTTGCCAGGTCAAAGACAAAATACAGAATACTATATATCTCTCTCTCAGAGAGTTCTTAAACTAATATTGCAAACATTACTGTTGGGATAGCTTGCAGAATGACATAATTTCTTGTCATCTGACTCTATCCCAGGTAAAACCTCACTGATGCAACTGGTAGCATTTAGCATCTACCTGTGAAAATACATAGACAAGGGCTTTTCTTAGATCTAAGGCAGATCCTGGAAGTCTTAAAACAATAAAACACTTCCATGACAATACAGAAAACTTCTAATTCTAGACATTGTGTCTGTTGCTGCACTGAAACTGAAAGATAGCATCCTTTTATTACATGGCCATAAGGTAATTTAATTTCAGTTAGTTTTCTGAAGTTAACCTCTTGTGTTCCAGTTTCCATTGTTAAAATATATGCATCTAAACAGTTACAATAGTGCAGGTACATTTCTGGTCTAATCCAGTAGGGCATGCTGTGGTTACATATTTAAACATCACTTTGTAAAATACCTCTTCAGCACACGTCTGTACAAACCATCTTATATGACATACAGTTCTAATACATTTGTAACATAAGCATATGGATCATGTTGATATTCACAAATGACATATAATTATTTACAAAATTCCAGATAGCTGTGCTGGCAGTATCTTCTTTCATGACACTCCTCTTCGGTGTCTCTCTAATGATGAGCTAGAGCTTCTCCCTGCACATGAAATGGGTGAGCTGGCAACAGCCACTCAGTCCATCCACCCCAGCCTGCTCCCACAGACATCCAAGTAGGTATGTGAAGTTAGGCCACCTGCAATGTAATAAAGGGTTTATGTAATTGAGTTGACTAGGTCATTATATTCATTGAACACTGTCCTCAGTTTCACTACTGAAGTTAAATTGCAGACTGAAGTATGTAGATTTCAATGGGGAGGGCATTGAAATCTATGTGCTTTAGTCTGCAATTTAACTTCAGTAGTGAAACTGAGGATAGTGTTCAATGCTTCTACAGGAATTTTAACTCACAGCCATAGTACTGATATGGTTATTCCTTTATATTTTGTGTAGAGATGCACCATTGCTGTGCTTCCACAATATGAGCTATGGCCTTTGATATAGTCATTGACCAAGTCTAAACTGAAAAGTAATTGCAGTTGTAGTGAGATATCATCTAGAGGCATATGAAATGCTTGGCCTGTTTACTTCATGAGTTATGGTCACAGAATGAGCATAATTCAGAGGATTATATTTATGTCTCTGATAATAGTCAGTTTATTATGTGTCTGAGACATGGATATCAAGAAATTCACCCTCAGATTAAAGCTTGACAGATGAATCAACATGAATATTGAGAACAAATAGCAGCTAGTTTATGACTGGAGACACCCAATCATAATTATGTAGTGCATGGAACTTTACCTGGTTCCATGTATACAAAGGTTAGACAATAAAAGTGTAGGAATGCTAAGTGTTTTACAGCTTTGAAAGCTGTAGCACACTTATAGGTGCCATACAGAAGGTGGCCACCACAGAAGAGTGGTGGAAAGTCCAAGCAGCTTTATAACTATTTCATTCAGCCTTCAAACAGAAAGCATTTGGGAATTTATGGTGTTGCTACAATCAGTGATGTTGTGAGCAGCACCAGTAGCCTTCATGCAACAACACTTATTATCTGCATGTCTTTACCTTGTAATGCAATGATCAGTGGCACAAACAAGAACAGTATCAGCAGAGTAATGCCTACCACTATCTAACCAGCCAACAGCTGACAGAGTGTAGGCACAGATATTACATGGGTGTTGGCTAACATTTGTTGCCCACAAACAAGCAAAATGTGCCATTGTCCTATGCTGTTCAACACTTCAGCATGTGTAGCACTGTGCACTTGCTATACTAGCTACAGGCATCTTCTAGAGATAGGCAGAGGACACACTGGCTATATGTCACAGACATGAAACTGCAAACCACTAAATACAATATGCAGCTTCCACACGTGAGTGAGCAGTTCCACAATATAGCCTAAAATGTTTTTTTTTTTGTTGCCTCACAAACTTCTAACCAAAAAACACCAGATCACAACCTATTGACCATGACAGCATGAGGAAAGTGGTCATCCCCTAAAGAAAATATGTTAAAATCCATTTCAGACTTTTTGCTGATTTGTAATTCTATATTTTTGGGTGAGTATTTTGTGAGTTAAGCCATTACATTGCATAGAGGGATTTGGGTTCAATTAGTGCTTTGGTGGTCTGAGCCACTGGCAGATATGGATGGGTGTGCCTATGAAGAGGGTGAGGGAGTTTGTTGGAAATACTTCTTGGGGAGAGGTGTTGTCCACAATGAGGAGTAGCCCTTGGATGTACTGATGAATTCAGGAGTAAAATGGGAATCAGGGTAGCTCAGAATAATCTCAACAAGCAGAAGCACTTGCAGCACCACCCCCCCCCCCACCAGGATAGCTGTAAGGTCCACACTGGCCCCAGCTCACTTGTAGAAGTCAGGGGAGGAAGGAGGAGCAGGTAGACTTGGAGATGGACAGGAGCACTGGGGCAGACAGACAAAATATAGCAGGGTGGAAGTGAGAAAAAAAAGTATTCTGTGAGTCAACCAAAAACATATTTAAAAACTGTAAATTTGAGTGAGCTTATCTGCCTGCCCAACACACCAGTGGAGAAAGCTATCACCATGCAATACTTTTCTTATATGGCCTACCTCCAAAACGTAATGGATGGCTTAGATTGCACACATGTGATAATAAAGGCCCCCTGGTATATTTGGATTAAGGCATGTCAAATGGAAATGCTACCAATCTGTCAACTGCCATTTAATAAGATGAGCTCCCTAGCAGTGCCCATGATTATCATATATGGCATGCAAGTAACCTATATCGTTATTTCCTGCTAATGAAATTCCACATGGTCAGCTAACCGATAAGTGCAGGCACTGTGGTACTCAAGACATATAAAGAGTTACATACTGCATGTAAACATATCTCTCCTTCCATATGTATCCCCACTGGAGGCCTGGAGTCTAGTTAAAGAGGTCTGTATGGTATGCATGGCCAAACAGAAGTGTAACATCATCAAATTACAAACCAGAAACAACATAGACCTGTGTGTTCAGCCTGCTAAAGGCCTGGTTCTGTTGCCTGGCTGCATCCAATGGGGCACTAAATATGCACCTGTCACAGCCTGCAAAATGTTTATAGCATATTGCTTGCTACATAATATGATATCTGCCCTTCAACATGTATAACACTGCTGGACAGGACAGTGATGGTGGCATGCACTATTCTCTGTGTAGAGATGAATAATTTTAGGAATATGTACCACCACAGTTTTCATGATGTCTAGCATTGACATCATCCCTGTACTTCATGGCCTTATCAAGTCATTGGCAGTCCTAGCTGACATGTTCAGTGAAGCCACACACCACACTGATCATCTCCATGTCAGCATGAGTAGCAGTAGACTGTGCTCACATTATACCCTGCACATCTTATTGAGCACTAGCACCACCTGCATGTTGGGGGACAGCTGTCACAAGTGATGGGATTTGAAATTCTTGCTGGACTACTGTACAGTAGGAACACCGCATTGGATGCAGTACACTCCTCCAATTCTGGTGCATCCACTAGGAAAGCCAAGTTGCTACTCTCAATCACAGAGAAGCCCCCTGATAAGAATTTTAAGTACTGATCCTATACATCCTGTAGCTCAGATGTGGGTGAGGCCAAAACTTCACTAAGAATGATGGGTTGAATATCACCCAAAAAAGAGGTAGGGTTTGTGTGTCATCTGACTGTGATGAGCTGTGCCTTGGCATCATTGTCAGACTCTGGATAGGTGTTGATGTCAGCCTGTTGTCCTGATGCATTCCATACAGGTGTCACCACAGCTTCCTTTATGAAGGTCATGATGATGCCAGAAGACCACAAGAATATTAATGGCAGCAGGCCTCTGCCCTGCCTGTGATTGATGCTATAGTGAGTAAGAGTATTGAAAGTGTCTCACTGGGAAAGTTCTGACTAGTTCCATGATTTTAGCCTGACTCAGTCACCCTCTCTGGCCCTGTCATCAGTGGTAGAAGGTGCATTAGGCAGTTGACAATGTAAATGTCTGCTGGATACTGATAATATAGCCTTGCACTTTACACATGCAACTGGCTGGTAAGTTCTTGCCATCTGGCAGCACAGGAGGTCGTGGTCCCTGACAAGAGCCAGACTGAAGTGTCTTAGCCATCTGATTGGTTCCTATAACATCATCATGGCCAGGTGAAATTGAACATGCTGTCCAAACCACAGTTTATCTGTCATACCCCTTACCCCATTGTACCAAGACCCCTTGTGTATTATTAACTTCTCCCCATCTGTAGTTCTGTCCTCTGTCTCTGTCCTACCCATGTCTCCCCTTTGTCTGCATCCACTCATTTATCTGTTCTGTTTTAATTTTGGGTGTACCCCTCACTACCCTTCCCACCTTTCCTCCCTTTGTTCCTTATCATCTTTGCCGTCATTTATTCCCCCTCTCTCTCTCTCTCTCTCTCTATTCACACATACACACACACACACACACACACACACACACACACACACACACACACACACACACACACACACACACACACACACACACACACACACACACACACACACAATGGAACATGTGAACATACAAAAAGTAGAGCCTGATTTCCCATCTATTTTTTCTTTTCTTTTTTTCTTTTATTCTTCTCTTCTATTGCTATGGTCCCCCATTTCCTACTGTTCCCTGCTCCTGTTTCCTTTCCTTTCAAGGAACAAGTACATACCCAGGTGATTCATCACTAGATAGCAGGTGTTTATAGTGCTGAGTAAGTTTTTACTTTGAGATAGTTATTGATAGTTTGCTTCACCATACATAGAGTCATGCAGCCTGCTGCCTCCCACTCTGACAAGGGTCATTCTAGCCATCATGTAGCCACTCCGCTGTTCTACTACCACTTCTTGTTCATCTCAGCTGTCATCGGCCTGCTACTTTTTAACTTTACTGGGATTTGCACAGCACAGCTATCTGCTAAGACATGAATGTAGTGCATCTGTATAAATCCTGGCCTTTGTTACAATTACAGTTGCATTTAGAAAATTACTGAATGCTTTCCCTCTAGCTGATCCTTTTCCTGTGTTTTATTCTTGTGACCCTCTAGTTTTCCTTCTTTAAGCATCTTTACTGTCTTTCATTTTCTGTCACAAACTTTTCTGTTTCATTCTACAAAATAAATCTTTTTATTTTCTACCTTCATTTTTAAGCAGTATACCCATTTATTTCATTTTCTGCCACTTATCTTCCATTTACATGTGCATTCCCTATCCATTTTCATATTTTGTTCATCTTGCTTAAATGTTGCTTTATTTTCTACCACAGAGCAGACTAACCTGAATCGGTTATTTTCTGCTGCATTCATTAAATGATTTTTTGCTATGAACGGTTTTCTTTGTTATAGAACTTTTGTTGTGAATGGTGTTTTCTTTGTCTACCTATAAACTGCATTATTATTGTGTACTTGCATTTATTTATGCAATCTGCCAGTGTTAGAACTTGTTCCTTACACTTTGGGTGGTGCCAAAAAGTATCAGAGTTAGTAATAATATTAGTCATTTGGACTTTGGCGATATATGTGCTTTCCACCACTATAAAAAACCCTCTGTTCCCAACATTTCACTTCCCTTTTGAAATGTTTTTAAATTTGTTTCCCGAGGTAGCACACTGATTAAAAATGACTATTCACAGGCACAACACAGGTGAAATACAATACATTTCAGCAATAACCCATGACTGTGTGTGTGAGTATATCAGGATTTACCCACTGTTGGTGTGGTTTGATCACAACAGCAAAGCACGTGTGATTAAACAAAGACACCTGTCATTCATCCAGTCAGGATAAGATAGATGAGCCTTTGTGGGCCCTGTTCAAGCAACTTTATTATGTACAAACACATCAGGATTGAGGCTAAATAACTTTAACTTAGATAAACTTATAAACAAACTAGCTATTGCACTCATACATGCTCACTCTCTGGCTGCACTCTCAAAATGGTACTGAAGCTAGCACCTGCTTGCTTATTTATATGCATGTTCTGACCTTGAAACGCTTCTTAAAGGTACAACACACACACACACACACACACACACACACACACACACACACACACACACACACACACACACACGATTCAACTCCTCCATCTTTGAGAAATGAGTCATGCATTATTGACAACATTGATTGACATGCAATTGATACAAATAATTATTTGTCATACAATTATACAGAACCAAATCCACACATATATATATATATATATATATATATATATATATATATATATATATATATATATATATATATATATATATATATATATATATATATATATATACAATTATGTCCAGGTTGCTGTGTATTTCACACTAGGTCTGGAAATACGACCAAATCGTGTGACATAGAAATTGGAATTAAGTCTAGCAAATGGGACTCTCTCCATATTCACCAAGGATATTCATACCCCCAGGCTATTTGCCCAGCACCATGTATATGAAATTCTCCAGGTGCAACTAACAGTAGGTAAGACTGCAATCCAAATTGTCGCTTGCTACAGATCCCCAAGATTCTCACTACACCTTTCTAAACATACTGGAAAATATTAAGATGCAACCAAACACCCTAATACTAGGTTATTTCTATTAACCTGCCATTAACTGGGAAAACTACTCAGGTACCAACACCTTTTCCCAACGGTCATAAATTCCAATGCACTGGATCAACTAATCCATTGTCCCACCAGGGGCTCCAATATCCTAGACCTGGTCATTACCAACATGGGAGATAGATGCTCCATACAAGTGGTCACCCCCTCATTGGTCAGGTCTGACCATAAGCTAATCACCCTTGACATCCACATCCCACCCCCACCCCCCAGTAAGGAAAGCTCCGTAAAAAACTTCCCCAAAGCCAACTTCATGCTACTCAAGTCAGAAGTGACAAACTTCATGACACTCATGCAGACGTGAGCTGAAACTTTGACTGCTGAATCCTACACTAAGACACTATATGAGCACATGCACTCTTGCATGAATCATGCCATCCCAAATAGAACCAAGACACTCTCCTCCAAAATAAGGAAGCCAATCTGGTGGTCCTCTGCCATAAACAAACTATACAACAGAAGGAAGAAACTGTTGCAGAAAAGTGAAAAATCCCAGGATGCAAAAAAACTCCCTTACCAGCCTCAGTAAGAAGCTGAGATCCCTCATAAAATCCTCCAAAGCTAGTTACGAAAATAAAGTTGCCAAAGATTCCAAAGACAACCACAAGGCATTCTATAGTTATGTCAAGAATCTAAATGTTAATGCTCAGATCTACTCTGAGCTACAACAGAATGGCATTAAATATACTGATCCCAAGGATATTGCCAATATCCTGGCAGATTGATTTAGTGCCAACTTCATCCCTCTCTCACCCCCTAAAGGGCCCATGTCAATACCAAAAGATTGCCAAGTTACGGTAATCACGGCCACACAGGTAGAAAACACACTCTCCAAAGCTAAGAATACAGCATCCATGGGACCAGATGACATCCCCGGCTGTGTACTACATGAACTTCAAAATGAACTGGCACCTCACCTAAGTATCATGTTTAATCATAGCCTCACCTCAGGCTTTGTGCCCACTGAGTGGTGCACAGCTACAGTTATCCCACTCCACAAAGGAGGTCCACCTTGGATCCCAGGAACTACCATCCCATCCGTCTGACGAGTCTGATCTGCAAGGGCATGGAATGCATTATCATGGAACTTATAAACAAAGACATTGGCAACCTTCAAACACTGGACCCCACCCAGTTTGGGTTCGCGAAGGGATGATCTTGTCTCCTGAACCTGATTGACTTCTTCGAATCAGTCTCCAGAGCTGTGGATGAGGGTAAGGCGGTCCACACAGCCTATCTGGACCTTGCCAAGGCCTTTGACACCATCCCCCACTCTGGAATCATAGATAAACTTATTAAGCTGGGCATAAATCCCTACATCACTCGATGGGTTGCCAACTGGCTTACTGACAGAACCCAAACTGTAAAAGCAGCCGACTCCAAATCCAGCTCTAGACAAGTGGCAAGTGGAGTACCTCAGGGTTCAGTCCTGGGACCACTCTTGTTTGGCATCTACTTCTCTGAAGTACAGGCCAACACTAAGGGACTCTGGCTAACAAAGTTTGCAGATGACTGCAAACTAGGAACCATTACTGAATCCCAAAATGATGTGAATATTCTACAAAAGGGCTTTACAGAAACAGATACTTGGTGTCAGAGACATGGGCTCAAGCTTAATGCCAAGAAATGTATAGTTATCCCCTTTGGGAAAAACCATGTACACATGAATTACCATATAGGTGGCAGTACACTAAACACCAAAAGTGTGATGAGAGACTTAGGGACACAGGTGGACAGTCATCTCACCTTCGATTACTACATCACCACAACAGTCAGGAAATCCTTCTATGTGGCACATCTCATCACTAAGGGCTTTTCATCCAGAAAAAGGAGGTCATTGTCCCACTGTACTCATCCCTCATTAGACCTATTATAGAGTACAATGCCCCGTTTGGTATGTACCTCACAAGACATCTGCAACAGCTGGAAAGGCCACAGAAATATCTCACTAAAAGAATCACAGGCCTAATGTAGATGCCCTATGCTGAAAATCTAAAAAAAACCTCCAGCTATACTCTGTGGCATATTATCTACTCAGAGGCGATCTCTGCTTAACATACAAGGCCATGTCAAACCCTGAGGTTTTGCACATGCTCCACTTAAAGAAATCCCAATCCCTCACAGCCACACTCTCCAGGGATCTAAACCTTGTCATTACAATGAACAAAACATGCTGGAGGGGTAGGTTCCTGACCCAGAGACTCCCCAGACTCTGGAATAGACTGCCCATACATATCAAGCAGAGCACCTCCTTGGCCCTCTTCAAAAGGAACCTTGACAATTGGATGGGAGATAGGAAATTCACCCCAAGGATCACATTGGTCGCCCTGCTAGACAGGGGTCCAGGAAAGTAAGTATTGTGGGAAGAAATGTCCAGGGAATTGTTATGGCTAGGGCTGTATAGGCCCTAGGGCCAATAGCCTAGTACCAAACTATGAACCTATGAACCTATCCAGGTCGCCTAGAAATACAATGGAACAGCTTCATGTAGAGAATTTTGACTTTGATGTCATGGAAGTGCATAATTTGTCTACCATGAGACTTGATGACCTGAGAGATAATACAAAGACTGATCCAATCTTGCAAAAGCTCAACCACTACATTAATGCTGGATGGCCGTCAAAGCAATCTAGTGTTCCATCTGAAGTGCAAACTTATTTTTCTTACAGAAATGAGATGTTGATGGAAAATGGCATAATTTTCAAAGGTCCTAGAATTGTTGTTCCTGCTTCCTTACAACATGAATATTTCCAGATTTTGCATTGTGGTCACCCAGGTTCCGAATCTACCAAAAGAAGGGCAAGAGGACTAGTATTTTGGCTTTCTCTAGCAAAAGACATTGACTGAGTACTTTCTTTTTGTTTAGTATGCAATAGTACTAAACCACATTTGCAAAAAGAACCACTTCAGTTAAGTCAAGTTCCTAAACTACCTTGGTCAACAGTAGCCATTGATATATTTGAGTGGAACAGTTAGCATTACTTAGTGTTGGTGGACTTTTATTTGACCTGGTTTGAGATTGATTTACTACCTAATCTAACGTCCACTGCTGTTATTACCAAGTTGAAACATCATTTCTCAGTCCATGGTAGTCCACACAAAGTTGTTTCTGGCAATGGTACCCAGTTTGCCAGTAAATGTTACTAGTAGTCCAGAGAATCCACAATCAAATGGACTAACTAAACATGCAGTACAGAGTGCAAAGCAATTGCTGAAGAAATCAAACTGTGGTAATACCAATGTCTTTTTGAATTTACTTAATCTCAGAAACATATCCAATGTCAATATACTTGGCTCACCTGCTCAAAGACTTCTGTCCTGGCAAACCAGAACAACATTGCCTATTAGTTCCAGTTTGTTGAGGTTTAAAGCTAAGAACAACAGGACAATTAGAGCTCAACTTTTCAGAAAGCATTCTTTCCAGAAGCCCAGTTATGACAAATCAAGCAGATATCTTCATCCATTGAAAGAAGGAGAGACAGTGAGGATACAAATGGCAAAAAGTTTCGACCAGATTGGTCAAGTAACAGGTATAGGCGCTGAGCTGAGATCCTACCTTATATAATCTGAGGGTGTGGAGTACAGGAGAAATCACAGACATCTTCTTCCTGTATCAGAATCGAAATCGCAGCATTGGTTCTGTGATACAGACTCTAGATCTCAGAGCAATCCAGACAATGTCCCTGTTGCAGAATGTGTCTTACCTTCTACTTCCATTCCTGATGATGTTTCTGATGTCCCCAAAGTCTTTGTATTATCTCTCAGGTCATCAAGTCTCATAGGTTCATAGGTTCATAGGTTCATAGGTTCATAGGTTAGTACTAGGCTAACTGCCCTTGCAAGCCATTTTAAGCCTAGCCAGTTATCCCCTGTGAGATTCAAACCCTGTACCTTGTGTTTGTAAGGCAAACACCTTAACCATTAGGCCACCCTCCCAACCCCCAAACAGTAAATAAGCAGCTTAACCATTATACCACTCCCAACAAGGTTTATTTTATCAAGATTGTATCACCCCAAATTGGGCTCAAACCCACAGTCTCTGGCTTAGAAGACTAATGCCTTACCCATTAGATCACTGAGCTTGCAGACAAATTATGCACTTCCATGACATCAAAGTCAAACTTCTCTACATGAAGCTGTTCCATTGTATTTCTAGGTGACCTGGATAAGTTATCAGCCAGATAAAGAAGTTTGTCTGTTGTATAAACCATTCTGAAGTTGTACTTTTGCAGTTAGAGCAGCATTTTTTGTAATCTTGCTGGAGCTGAATGCATAGGCTTCTTTAAAATAGCAACTAGGCGTTGGTGACCAGTTTCAATCTGAATAGCTTGACCATAGATATAATCATGAAACCTTGAACATGCAAATACTATTATCAAAAGTTCTTTCTCAGTTTGAGCATATTGCATTTCAGTTTGGGTAAGAGATCTAGATGCATAGGTCACTGGTCTGCCCTCTTGAAGAATAACTGCACCAAGACCAAATTTTGAAGCATCACAGGAAAGAGTGAATGGTTTATTGACATTATAGTATTGTGATGTAAGCGGGGTGACAATTTTCTGCTTAAAGTCTTCAAATGCTTTCTGGTGCAGCTCCAAGACCATATAAGATTTTTGCGCATCAGTTTTCTCAAAGGTGCTGTCAATTCACTGAAGTCTGCTATAAACTTGCCTAAATCATTGACCATGCCAAGAAAATGTTGTAGAGCTTGAACATTATCTGGAGCTGGCATCTCAAGGATGGCTGCTTGCTTGGATGGGTCTAGTTGCAAGCCAGTGCTAGTAAATAAATGGCCTACATATGTAACTTCTGGTAGTCTGAATTTGCACTTCAGAGGTTTGAGCTTTAAGTTCACTTCACATGCTCTGTCTAGAACTCTCTTAAGGTTTCTGCCATGCTCTGATACACCATTGCCTCCAACCAATAAATCATCAACTATTATGGCACAAGTATAACCTGGAAAAATTTGCTCCATTGCACACTGAAAGACTTCACTTGCAGAATTTATTCCAAATGGCACCCAGAGGAATCTGTATCTGCCAAACGAGGTACTGAAAGTAGTCAGTAATGAGGATTTGCGATCAAGCATTACTTGCCAAAATGAAATTTTTGCATCCAAGACAGAAAAAAACAGAGGCATTTGGTATTAGGGCTGTGACTTCCTCAACTGTACACATTGGATGATGCAGTCTCTTTAATGCTTTGTTCAAATCTCTTGGGTCAATACATATTCTGATTACATCTGTGCCTTTTTTGTGGGCTACTACTATGGATGACACCCATTCAGATGCCTCTGTGACTGGACAAATCACTTCTTGCTGCACCATTTTATCCAGTTGAGCTTTGACTTTATCTTGCACAGCTATCAAAACTTTTCTTGTCAGTCTGACCACTGGACTGACCACTGGGTCTAACTTCATAGAGTACATAACTGAAAGTTTGCCCAACTTGTCATCGAAAACATCAGCATTCTCTGAGAAAAGCTTCAATAAAATTGAAACTATGATATGTGTTTATATGATGAACTTCCTTAGTAAAGGAAAGCAAATTAATTCTCAAACTGTCTCTTATTCTTCTTTCGGCTGCTTCCATTAGGGGTCGCCACAGTGGATCATCTGTTTCCATTTCTTCCTGTCCCCTGCATCTTGCTCTGTCACACCAAACACCTGCATGTCCTCTCTCACCACATCCATAAACCTTATATTAGGCCTTCCTCTTTTCCTGTTACCTGGCAGCTTCATCCTTAGCATCTTTTTCCCAACATTCTCTGCATCCATCCTCAGCACATGTCCAAACCAACGTAATCTTGCCTCTCTAGCTTTGTCTCCAAACCTTCCAACCTGGGCTTACCCACTAATATACTTATTCGTAATCCTGTCCACCCTCGTCACACCCAGTGCAAATCTTAACATCTTTAACTCTGCCACAGCCAGCTCTGACTCCTGCCTTTTTGTCATTGCCACTGTCTCCAACCCATATAACATAGCTGGTCTCACTACCCTCTTGTAGACTTTCCCTTTCACTCTTACTGGTACTCGTCTGTCACAAATCACTCCTGACACTCTTCTCCACCCACTCCATCCTGCCTGTTCTCTCTTCTTTACCTCTCTTACACACTCACCATTACTCTGAACTGTTGATCCCAAGTATCATCCACTTTTGCCACCTCTACTCCCTGCATCCTCACCATTCCTCTATCCTTCCTCTCATTCACACGCATATATTCTGTCTTAGTCCTGCTGACCTTCATTCCTCTTCTCTCTAGAGCATATCTCCACCTCTCCAGGGTCCCCTCCACCTGTTCCCTACTCTCACTACAGATCACAATGTCATCTGCAAACATCATAGTCCATGGGGACTCCTGTCTGATCTCATCTGTCAACCTGCCCATCATCTTTGCAAATAAGAAAGGGGTCAGAGCTGATCCTTGATGTAATCCTACCTCCACCTTAAACGCATCCGTCACTCCCACTGCAGACCTCACCACTGTCAAACTACCCTCGTACATATCCTGTACCACTCTTACATACTTCTCTGACACTCCCGACTTCCTCATACAATGCCACAACTCCTCTCTAGGCACCCTGTCATATGCTTTTTCTAAGTCCACAAAGACACAATGCAACTCCTTCTGACCTTCTCTGTACTTCTCCATCAATGCTCTCAGAACAAACCTTGCATCTGTAGTGCTCTTTTCTGGCATGAAACCATACTGCTGATCACTAATCATCACCTCCCTTCTTAACCTAGCTTCCACTACTCTTTCCCATAACTTCATGCTGTGACTGATCAACTTAATCCCTCTGTAGTTACTACAGCTCTGCACATTACCCTTATTCTTAAAAATCGGTACCAAAACACTTTTTCTCCATTCCTCAGGCATCCTCTCACTTTCCAAGATTTCATTAAACAATCTAGTTAAAAACTCTACTGCCATTTCACCTAAACACCTCCATGCTTCCACAGGTATGTCATCTGGACCAACAGCCTTTCCATTCTTCATCCTCTTCATAGCTATCCTTACTTCCTCCTTGCTAATCCACTGCACTTCATGATTCACTATCCGCACATCATCCAACCTTCTCTCTCTCTCATTCTCTTCATTCATCAGTCCCTCAAAGTACTCTTTCCATCTGCTCAACACACTCTCCTCACTTGTGAGTACATTTCCCTCATTATCCTTTATCATTCTTACCTGCTGAACATCTTTACTAGCTCGGTCCCTCTGTCTAGCCAATTGGAACAGATCCTTTTCACCCTCCTTAGTGTCCAACCTTTCAAACAACTCTTCATATGCCTTATTCTTAGCCTTTGCCACCTCTCTCTTTGCCATGCACCTCATCTCCTTATACTCCTGTCTATTTTCTTCATCTCTCTGACAATCCCACTTCTTCTTCGCCAACCTCTTTCTCTGTATACTCTCCTGTACTTCCTTATTCCATCACCAGGTCTCCTTGTCCTCCTTCCTCTTTCCAGATGTCACATCAAGTTCCTTTCTAGCCATCTCCCTTACTAGCTCTGCTGTAGTTACCTGAGACCCAATAATGACTGCGCAGCTCTTCGGACTACATAGAATAACAAGTTGCAACAGTTTCTAGCCAAATAACATGAAAGCACTACTGAGCCTTCAGTTTGAAATTCTTCACCTCCATAAGCAACTAGTTTCGCACAACTAACCACATTGAGTTGTTCACCGGTTCTTACCTCAGCAAATGTGTCTGCTGACATAACATTACACTTTGAGCCAGTGTCCACTTTAAGCTCAGTGAATTTACCATTGGTCTGGATAGTACAAAACACTTCACTATTTGCCAACAAATTCACCGCATCAACCTTTTCACCAATTACTGATACACCATCTACGTCAAAAACAGAATTAAACCTGTCTATATGATTGACTTGCTTTTTTGAGTGACCCTTCTTTATAACTGTATGAGGTTTACTTGATTTGCAAAACTTCTGAAAATGGTTGTATTTTTACACTGGTGGCATTGCTGACCAAATGCTAAACATTTTTTTTCTGTTTTAGACTCTTGATTGGCACCACAATTGTGACAGTTAACAATAAAGCTAGATTTGGGTTTTGTCGACTCACCCTTGCACTGCACTGAGCATGTCATTTTCTTAGAACTTGTTGGAAATCTATAGCTTTTACCTGGGGAACCTGCAGGGGTAGCAGGTACCATGTGTTTAGGCCTGCTTCTGCTAGCCACATGTTGCATGCTGTCTACATTTGCTCTGGAGCCTGCTGAAACCATGCTTTTATCACTCGCAAAATCAAAGTCAAGTCAAAGAAAACTTTATTGTCATTCAGAACTACACAGCAGTGTAGTTGAACAAAATTACAATGCTTCATTCTCAATGCAGGAAACAGTTGCACATATAGACAGAGAAAAATTAATAAAATATCACAGTAGAATTTTAATAAGTAGCAATTTGTAAGTAAAGTAGGACAGCAGTGACCCACACACAAGCATACTTGTGTGCTTTTCTATAACTTCATGGATTTGATAAATTTCAATAGCTTTGCCCAGCATTAAATCACTGTCACAAAGCAAAATCTTTCTCACTGCAGCACTATTAACACCACACATGAGCCTGTCCTTTATCAACTCATCTTTTAAGTCACCAAACCAACACATTTTAGCTTTGTTTCTAAGGTCAGTAATGTAAGCTGCAAAAGTTTCCCCTGGTTTCTCATCTCTTGTTTAAAACAAATGCCTCTCTTATGCAATATTTGTCTGGGGGTTACACATTTCCCTGAACCTGTGTTTCAAACACATGGGGTCTTCCCTTGATTCAGCCTATACAGCAATATGACATTTTTCACCTTCGCCCTCATATACTGCTGGTGCATACACAAATCAACGCTCCCTCTGAATGGCCTCTAACCCAGTTAGGTTTAGCAAAATGAATGCCCCGGTGCATGCATCTTTGTCAGAATAAGCTGCTTGTATAAAAATATCGTACTCTTCATACCAGTGTAAGCTTTTGCAAGTATGCATGAACACACACATATATGCCTGAAATTTATGCCAGTATTTGTAACTATGCCCAATAGCACAACAAACCTCTGAATAACTGAACTTTGTGAAATAAGACTCTCGGGCCCCGGAATACTCTTGAAATAACTGTACTGTACGAAGAAACATTTCAAATAACTGCACTTTGCAAATAAATAGTAGACAGCACATTGAAACCTTCCCAAAATGGCTGTACTTTGCTAAATAACTCTTTACAGTGCAAGAAACGCTCTGTAATGGCAGCACTTTGCTAATAGATGCACCCAGCGCAAGAAACTTTTCAAAATGGCTGTATTTTGACTATACTTCACGAAATAGTTGCACCTTGCACATAAATAAACTCTTCAGAATAAATGCACAGTAATAAGAGCACACTGTAAGCACTTTACACACTTTGAGATACTTCAAATAAATCTAGTTGTCCTGAATACAATGCAAAATAGTAGTTATGCCAAAACACAGTACTTTTTTTCAAAAAACATGCAGTCACCTTGTTTTATTTATGCTTAATGTGCCCTTTTTGCCCTTATTATATTCATTTTATTCATTTAATCTTTTCTGTGCCCATTATACTTTTCTTGTGCTCATTTTACTCTAAACATGCCCGTTTTACTTTAAACATACCCCTTATGTGCTTTTCTTATAATCATTTTATTAAATATCATAATTTTAAACATTTTGTTTAATTAATAAACCTTTTTTGCCCCTCGCTTGTTTAATAATGTGGTTTGTGCCCATGTAATGCTCCATTTTATTTTTTTTATAAAATAAATCATTTGTGCAAGTTTTTCTTATCATTGGTTCATTTCTGACCCTTTTTTGTGCTCTGTTCTCTTAGTTTACCTTCACCTATTAACCCTGCACCTCATAGCTCTGAAATCAGTCTCTGGAATCCCGGTTCTGACAACAAGTCACTCTTCCAGTCAGGATAAAATAGACAAGCCTTCATAGCTTCAGTTCAAGCAACTTTATTGAGGCTTTATTGAGGCTTAAAAACTTTAACTTAGATAAAGTTATAAACAAACTAACTGTTGCACTCATACATGCTCACTTTCTGGATGCATTCTCAAAATGGCACTGAATCTAGCATGTGTTTGCTATTTATATGCATGTGCTGACCTTTAAACGCTTCTTAACGGTACAACACAGACACATACACACACACACACACACACACACACACACACACACACACACACACACACACACACACACACACACAGAAACAATATTCTACAATGCCCATGGGTAAATCCTGATATACCCAAAAACAAAAGTCACAAAGCACAAACTTAAGCAGATAAACACAAAAGCCAGAAGAAGTAGCTGGATTGAACCCACTCAAAGTAATGCAGGCTGCAAATCACCACACAGTTGTAGAATGCAGAACCCAATTTATTAACTTCAGACCAAAAAAATCCAAGCATGAGCGCTTTCGTCCAGAAAGATCTAGACTTCATCAGACAATTTATCCCACATACTTTTTCAGTTTGTATATTTTGTCTGCTTTTTAAATTCAGTGACTGTAAATATTGTGCTTTTAAGGACATAATTGATTAGTTTATAACTGGGTGGAACTTCCTGTTTGAACTGTATAAGAAGGAAGTAACTATGTGGGGTAAATTGTCTGATGAAGACTAGATATTTCTGGACGAAAGCGTTCATCCTTGGATTTTTTTGGTCTGAAGTTAATAAAGTGGATTCTGCATTTTACAACTGTGTGGTGATTTGCAGCCTGCATTAATTTGAGTGGGTTCAATCCAGCTACTTCTTCTGGCTTTTGTGTTTATATACAGAAAAACAAGACTGGATTATTGCTATTACACAATCACATTATTTAAGAAAGAAGTTGCTTATCTTTCTTAAATAATGTGATTGTATGATAGGACTGTACTGTTCTTCCACAGTGAACACTGATGTACTGTGTATATATATGGAACCTAAGTTGGCACACTTGAATAGTACATCAGTGTAGTGTTAAAGCAGGATGGAAGAGGAGATCTCTGTGGTACATTCCTTCTATCTCTGTGTTTTCTTATTAACCATAACATGTAATAGAAATTCTTTGACAGATAGGACATTAATTCCATGAAAATGAGGGATAATATGCAAATCTCTAGACAGCTGACAGGTGATTATCGTACTGCCAATAATCGTATCTCTCAGCTGTGTAGAATTTTGCAGATTGTTCTTGATTTTTCTCATAAGTTGCCCTGTCCCTCATAAAATATGGTAGGATGGAGTTAAAATTTGCTGATCAGTAGTATGATAGATCATATTGTTGATAAGCATTTGTCTCAATTGCTTGCACTTACACAGTCTACACTACTGTGGCCATCATTTGAGTGTTGTAGTAAACAGCTGCTGTGATGCTTTATGTTACTTAAATGCATGTGTCAGTTTTTTTTTTTTTGAGTTTGCATTTTAAGTAGCGTTTTTGTGTAGCACATAGGTGAAAATCTTGTTAGAATGGTTACTGCATTCCTTAATAAGAAGTTAAACCACTTAAGAAGACATCAGTCACCAGACTTTTTTCTGTTAGACTCTGCTCAATTTGCAATAGGTGTTCTGATTGCCTTGTCCAATATGTCCATTGTTGAATACTGAATGACTGTTTATTGTATAATTCACAAGATGCACACACAAAAGTAGCAGAAACTAACATAAGAAGAAAGAATGATGAAAAAGAGTCATAGGCATTTCAAGCATACAGTATATAAACATAATAATATTTACATCAGTAAAATTATACTAATTATAATGCTACAATAAATGAACAGTGAATTCAGGGTCATACAGCAATAATACAAAGAAAAATACATGTCACGTTATGTACAAGAGCATTGAGATGCATTACTTGTACTGTCCTTGTACAAGTTTGGAAAGCTTGTAAGGGTTATAGTGGTTTGGGGTTAAGAATGAGATGCTGGCATACAGTTAGGTGTTATGTCTTGTAAACAGGCAGGAGCAGCTTGATTAAAGAGGTGTTTTTTTTAGATGGAATTGGATTAGTTATAGGTGATCAGATTGCTATAGAATGGAAGTCTGTACTGTGAAGATATGAGTGATTGAGTGAGTTTGGTTTTGGCAGTGATGAATGAAGCTGTGGGTTGTGAATAGGATGTAAGTGGATCAGGTTTCATGAAGTTTTCTGGATGGGGTAAAGATTTGGAGTTGGAAGAATTTGCATACCTGTGATCCTGTTTATATGTTAAATCTAGAAATTATTTTCCTTGTGAAATTAAAGCTGAATTGCTTCATGCTATCAGTCTTCCTAGTTATTATACTTATTGTCTGTGTTTGTGTGTATGTGTGTGTGGGGGGTGAGATAGTCCTAAATCTGCAGCTTTTAATGTATTTTATTGTTGCCTGATCCAGTAGTTGATTTTGCAACCTTAAGAAACTACTGCTATATCTTTACTCCTGTTGGTTAGTAGGGGCAGCATACAGGTAGTCTTAGAGATATGGATGTCCTAGTCAAATAAACTGCAAGGTAATAAAATCAAACTAAAATGAGTTCCCTTGAATGTTTTTTTTTTATATATGGAAAACAACACCACAAATCTAATCTGCAGTTATTAAATTAAATAAGTGATGCAGATATCCTACAGAAAAATGATTAGTATCGAAACCATGGCCTTAAGCTCAATGCCAAAAAATATGTCGTCATCCCCTTTGGGAAAAACTCAGTTTCCACTAATTACCACATTGATGGGAGCCCACTGAACACTGAAGGTATTAGAAAAGATCTGGGGACACAGGTTGACAGCAACCTCTCTTCCAGCCACCACATTGCCACTACTGTGATGGATTTGAAGTCATCTTAAGACACTCAGTCTTTCTGGCTGGATTCTGCTAAAATCAAAGTCTGGTTATATTTGCATTCACAGTCTGTTGCATACAGAAACTTGCAGAATATACTCTGATGAGACAATATACTTTGCAGCATCAACTTAGAGCAGTAACAAATAACTTTTTATAATAAACCAAACAGACTAATGTTGCAGCTTAAAGTACTGTTCCACTTTACTTCTCATATAGTACAGATGATGTGAGAGATATAACATTTACCTCGAGACAAATGTGTCTCTACAAATACCCCTAACATAACTGGATTCATACAGATCTTTATATACAATTTTAGTCATGCACATACATATACATTTCCTCTTGGTATTCCATTTTGGAGAATTGCTGATCCTGTAGAAACAATACTGATTGTTGCAGATGCTGAAGCAAACTGCTGACTTAATAATATTATTTTTCAGCTTTTCTGACAGTGTGAACATCCTGTTTTTTTTTCTTTTGTATAAGAACATTGGTTCATGTGCCAAGGAAACAGATTGTAACAGTGTCATAAACATGTCCTGTTGTTTAAGGAAACATTGTGTCCATTATTTTTATATGCAGAAACATGTCCAGTTGTTTAAGGAAACGTATTGCATCCATTATTTTTATATGCAGAAAACATGTTTTTAAGGAAACAGATTGTCACAGTCTTCTTTAAAAGCAGATTTTGCATTTTTGCTCTTGTATACATCCTGTTTGTAAGGAAATAATGTCCATTCAGCAGATTTCTTATGTTCCTAGCCACGGTCATTTAGTATGGATGCTGATCACATATTGCTAAACTCTATTTCTACATTTAAGCAAGCTTTATCTTATACCTTATTTATGTTGCATATTTGTAGCAAAGTTACTTTCAACCTTAGTGTATTGTTGAGCACACACTAACAATTCCCTCTTTTTTATTTTAAACTAGGGAAATAAATTCAGCATTATTTGATAATAATTTTTCATTATGTCAATTAACAACAGTAACTTGACTAGCTTTTGCTAAGCAGACTTTAACACATGTAAATAATATGCAACCAAGCATTACAATAACAATAAAAGAAATTAAAAATACAGCGATTTTTCCTGTCCATCCTGTAAATAGATTACTAAACCATTCACTCCAATCATCATTCCAGTTTTTTCTAGTATGTTGAGACACTTGTGCAATTACTTCTAAATGTGCTTTTACATATTCTGTTTTGTCTGGAATAAATGTACAACATTGTTCTCCTATTAAAGCGCATGTACCCCCTTGGGATGCTAATATGTAATCTAATGCCATTCGATTTTGCAAAACCGTAGTTCGTATTGCTGTCATTTCAACAGTAATGTCAAGGACTGCATTGAAAGTGGCATTTGCCAATACCTCAACTAGTTTAGATAGTCTTCTCAGCTCCCAGACAGCTTTTGCAGCCCCGTACCAAAGGAAAATACCTGCTCCAGAGATTACATCATCTCCTCAATCCATATCTTTTAATTTAATATAATCAATATTTTGATGATATATACATGATGTATCTAAGGTGTCTACTGGATTTTCTGGACTTTCAATCACAGGTAATATATCCCTTTTCTTTTTTGCATTTCTAATGCTTCCTTTTGGTAACTATTTTACATGATGCATTGCTGGTACCACTAATCCTATATAACACGTGCCATCCCATCTCTTTGGTAACCATTTATAAGCATATTTACCATAGATTAAATATAACCCATCTGATAGAGCAACACTATTTACCAGACTGCCATTTACTTACCCCATAGTAAGAGTTTTATCATGTACAACTGTAAAGTTTTTATCTGTTTTACTTTGCCAACATGTAATATTGGTTTCACACTCATTGTTATCATTTTGTGAAAAATGAAATACTGCTGTGTCACTTAATATTAACTGACCCTTAATAGGTATTAAAATAGGAAAACCAAGAGAAATTACTCCACGTATTGGTATGTGGTTGTGAAAATGTATCATTTCAATTGTTTGAATACAATTGCTATTACCCACTGGAACAGTTCCATTTTGTTGAAAACATGTGATCCCCTGCACTATTGCAGATGACTGTACTCTTGCTTTACGTAATTGTACATTTATGACTTGATCTCCTGTTTCATTTATTAATACCCTCCAACTACTAAGAGAATTTAGTAGAATAGTTATTAGAGGCATTACCCCTGTTATTTCTGGTATTAAACTACATACCCAACAATTAGAAACATTCATGCTTTTTGCATATCAACATTGTCTTGCTAAAAAAGTGTTAAAAGATGGTGACCAATCTTGTTCATTTTTCCACATTTCTTTACTCTCTCTCTCTTATGTAACTTTACAGTTTGATTAACAGGTTGTAAGTATAATTTAATACTAAGCAATACAATAATAGTTAGTATGATAGCTATTATCAATTTAAAAAAACATCCTTTAAATAGAAATTCCATTGTTGAATCAATTTGCCTTTGGTCATTCGAAACTGGATTTCCAAAAGTATGCACTTTAAACCATGTCAATTTCATTATGGTTTTCTCTGTTGGAAACCTACAAGAGAATACATTTAATCAGATTTACATTGCTCACTATTTTTGATCATTCATAGTTGATCTTTATGTACCAACATTGTTCTGTTTTTCTTTTTTCCTTTAATTTTGTACACTAATGGTCCAATTTATTCCACTACTTCAAAAGGGCCTTGCCAATTGCTAGCACATGGTCCTTCCATTTGGAATGTTTTTACCAATACTTTGGTTCCACAGGGAAGGTTTTCTTCAGCTGGTAATATTGGCACCTTTTTCCATAGATGGAACGCTTGCTCCCTTGCATTATAGTCACATATACTACTAAGTTGTTTTAGCCATTCCTGATGTTTGCTGATTTCTAGCATGGGCCTACCATTAGGTAAATCTGGGTCAAATGGTAATTGTATGGGCATTTTGCGGCCTGTCATTATTTCATATGGGGAAATACCTGTTTTTCTGTTTGGTGTTGCTCGAATACCCATTACAATACCAGGCAGATTATGTACCCATGTATTGCCCTTTTCCAAGCATGCCTTTTATAGATGTTCTTTTAACGTCCGATTCATATGTTCTACAATGCCATTAGATTGTGGATGGTATGGTACATGAAACCTTTGCTGTATGCCTAACAAATTACACATTTGTTTAATGAGATCACTAACAAACTGTGGGCCATTGTCTGACTCTATGACCCGTGGCCATCCCCAATGACAGAAAATATTTTTCCATAAGGCTTCTGCTGTTGCCTTTGCTGTCATGGTTTTGGTAGGAATTGCTTCTACCCATTTTGAAAAGATGTCCACTACTACTAGTGGATACCTGTAACCTCCCTTTGCTGTTGGTAATGGACCTGCATAATCTATTTGAACTGCATACCATGGCCCATCCACTGGCTGTACTCGATGTAAATGAGGCCTTTTGCTTTTAGCATTTACCTGCAGACAGATTAAACATTCTTCTATAATCAGTTTGCAGACCTTTTTTAAATTTGGGTTCCAATACTTTTCTTTTACAACTGCCCATAACTTATCAGTTCCTATATGGCCCAGTATTCGGTGATTTAACTTGACCAACTGGCGTGCCAACTGAAATGGTACATATGGCAACTGTAACCCTTTGGAGGTGGTGTATGCATAGTACTCCTTTGGTGGTATACCTGCTAATCTGCATTGATTGGTTTCTTCTTTTAAGCCCTGTTGTTTTTGTATATTTACAAGGTCTTTTTCTATTGACTCTTTATCTAACTCTTTTAAGACACTAACTTCTACACTGGCATACTCATATTCTGGAAGTTATTTTCCATTTTGTGCTGCTTGTTTTGCCAAAGTATCAGCTGACACATTTAACCTGTAAGTTTCACTGGTTGGCTTTTGATGTGCTTTTACTTTTAAGATGCTATACTGTCCTTGTTGTTTTGACATTGTTATAACTTTATATATGTCTTTTAATACTTCAGCATGCAGTAATGGTTTACCTACACTATCCATAAATCCTCGTCTTACCCAGGTTTCCATATGCAGTCTTAAAGAATTTACTACGTAAGCACTACCTGAAAAAATGTTAATAGGATTGTAATACTTTAGCACATACAGTATTGCTTCCAGTTCAGCTCTTTGAGCTGACATATGCCCTGGTAACTTGATTAGTTCAGGAGAACCCAGCTGTGGATTCTCTGGAACTATGGCAAATCCTGTCCAGTATCTGCCTTGGTCCCAATATCGTGCTCCATCCACAAAGATGGATGGCTTAAAGTGATCAAAATCAGATGTTAAAAATTGCACCTCAGGTGACATTATCTTTTCTAAACAGTTATGCTGTTTTCCTTCATATCCCATGTGGTTTGACAAATAGTATTTGTCCCCTGTCTGTATAGTAACAGTTTTCATTGCAAAAAGTGCCATCCATTTTGCAAAGACTGCCTGACTAATACTATCTGTAATTTGATTCATTAGAAAATTGTCTATCAGAGCTTTTACTGCTTGATGTGGTGTTAGTACTATAATGCTGGAAAATACGGTCAAATATTCAGTTTGATTAATACCCCAGTAAATGGCTAATAACTGCTGTATACATGGATGGTAGCCCAGCTCCACTGGAGTCATCTTCCTGCTAAAGAAAGTGACTGGGTGTAATTTTTTTCCATTCTGTTGTCGCTACCATGTTGTCATGCCTGTAGTAGTACCACAGACAGTGTATTTTTTTCCCTGCTGCTGCTTGTAACACAAATGGTAACCTTGGTGTGGGTGCTATTAATGCTGTAGCTTGTGTTAGTTTTACTTTTATTTGTGAAAATGCCTCCTCTTCATGAGATCCCCACTCTAAAAAGGTGGAGTTATTTTGTTCGTGTAACATTTTGTATAGGGGAGCAGCCACGGCTGCATAATCCTCTATAAATTCCCTATTGTAATTTATGATTCCCATGAATTTATGTAAGTCTGCTATAGTCAGTGGCTTTTCCATTTATAAAATGCCTTGTACACTTATAGGGCAAGGAGACCTTCCTGTTGGTTTTATAATAGTACCTAGAAACTTAACTTTTTGTGTCATAAACTGAACTTTTTCACTTTTAACCTTAAACCCTGCTTACTGTAGAGTATGAGAAACTCTCTTAAAAAGCTGTACATGCTCCTCTACTGTTTCTGACTGAATTTAAATATTGTCAGTGTAATGTATTACTGAATCATCCTTTTCCAAATGTTGTAGAATGGATCCTACTGGCTGATGAAAAATAACTGGACTGTTTTGAAACCCTTGTGGTAACCTTGTCATGACATATTGCCTGTTTTTAAATGTAAAGGCAAATCTTGGCCAATCTTTTTTCCTGAGTGGTACTGCAAAAAAGCCATTTGGTAAATCTATTACTGTAAACCACTTACTTTGTGGCTTAATATGTGCAGCCAACTCTGGGACACCTGAAATCAAATGTGCTCTAGGAGTAGTATATTGATTAACCTTCCATAAATCGATAACAAGACGATAACTACCATCTTTTTTCTTAACTGGCCAGATTGGTGAATTTGTAGGACTGTTGCCCTTTTGTATAATCCCTTCTTTTTCCCATTCTGCAATACATTTTTCCATATGTTCTTCTCCTTCCCTAGGAATAGGATATTGTTTTTGAAAAGGTGGTATATAGTCCTGATCACTTCCTACCCCTACTGAGCTTTCTAGTTTCCCACAATCACTGGGACCCTTGGACCACAGATTTGGGAATTGCTGTTGTAAATGCTTCCATACATCCTCACTGTCTGTATTTGCATAGACTGTAGGCTTTTCAGGTTTATCAGGTAGAGAGATTGCATAGCAACCTGTATTTTGCTCTTCCTCTCTTTGTTGTTTGTCTCCCATCCACAGAATTTCATTAGGTAAATCAATTACTATGCCTAAAGGCCCTAGAATGTCCATACCAATAATGGTATTTGTGCAAGATGGATGCATTAAAAATGCACCCTTCCATATCTGTCCCTCTTGACTAAACTTTATGTCCACATTTTGGCTACTCACTGCATAGCATCCTGTGCCATTAAATGCTGAAATGCAAACCTTTTTTATAGGATTTGCTGGTAACTGTCTGTTTGTGACAGATACTGCTGCTCCTGTGTCTATTAAGACATTTTTCCAGAGTGACCCCTCTACCCAAATATCAATCAGTGGTCATCCATCTCGACCCTTTTTAAAGGTATTCAGGAAAGATATCAGAGTGGGGGGGGGGGGCACATCCCTATTGTAAGGAAATCCCCTCATCCTCTCCTTTATTATCAAATGCAATATGACACACCACATGTTTTTGCTTGTCATCTTCCTCTGTGTCTGAATGATCTACATATTTAGGTTTTTCAATCTCTTTTTTTAACTGTTGCCTAGCTATTCCTTCTGCCTGTTCTATCAAATGTTTCTGATTTACAGGTGAAACTGTTTGAAAATTTACTGGGCATACTTCCCCTTTTCCTGTATATTGATGGCTCTTATAACTGTCTTTACCAATATTGTAAGGTTTTTGTACATTATCCTACTTTTCTGACTTTTCTTGTAAATTTGTTTGCTCTCTTTTTGGAAACACCCCCTGTTCTTCCTTCTTTTTGCGCCAGGCTTTGTAATGATCACACTTTTGCTTAACATGTCTTATTATTTTACAAAAGAAGCATGTCGGTGCCTTTTGCTCATTACCTGTGCTTGATTCTGGTACTACAGACATAGAGGCAGGAGCTGGTGGTGCTGACACAGCTCTTTCTGCTGGTGGTTGGTCACACCACCTATGCCTTCCCCTGTTTTGTTACCTCACCAATTACTTCAAATGGCTCACTATT
The DNA here is from genome assembly GCF_019279795.1 of Protopterus annectens. Lineage (NCBI taxonomy): Eukaryota > Metazoa > Chordata > Ceratodontiformes > Protopteridae > Protopterus > Protopterus annectens. Next base: position 1,470,808,270 of record NC_056729.1, read on the forward strand.
ATCTTCAAATGCAAAGATACGGTGTGAGTATAATGTCCCATCATCAGCCATAGTCTGTCCTCTCATTAATTTTTGTACCAAATCAGTGAGGGTATCAGAATTTTCTTCGTAGATACATTTAATATCACCTGGAACCCCTTTGACTTGTTCTAAGAAGCAATGTATTAACTGTTTGTGTATGTCTCTTTTTCCCATGTCTCTGTTTTTTTTATATATGATTTGAAATGCAAGCCTAAAATGTTCACTTTGTTCCATTAATTTATCTGCGATAGTAATTTTAAAATTATCTAATAATTTGGCTATGAGAGGCTGCCCTTGTGAAAATGCCATTAAAACAGCTGTCATATGTCCTACTTTAGTGTTTAACTGATAATCATCTTGTTTTAATTGAATGAAAGTTTTAAAACATTTGGGAATGAAAATCCAGAAACATCTAAGTAATGCATCTGTCCATATATCAGATCCTGCTGTATATGCCACCCATTCTTCAAATGTAAGCATGTTATAAAATATGCCTTTTTATCATTCCACTGTGGTAAACTCTGTAATAATCTAGACTGTGTATATTAATCTGTAGTGGTTCCCTGTCCCTGTTCTATAATTTGGACTGGTTTTGTGTTTTTTAACTCTTCCTTAAGCTGGGATATCAAAATAGTATTTTGGAGGTTAGTCTCTGTTAATTCATCTAATCCTTCTTCCTTTTCCTTCAGACGCTGTTTAAGGTCTGTCATTTCTACCTGTAAGTGTTTAAGGGATGTGAGATACCTGTTATTGGATTCCTCTGTGGACTGCAGGGCTCCTATGCCCTTTTGACAGAGATCTTGGATGTCATTTCTGAACATTTTAAACTCACTTTGTTTCTCTTTTAAAAATGTATTAAATTCTTCTGTCAATGTATCATAAGCTTTGTTTCTGTCCTCATCTGTATGTGTGGCTGTGGCATCATTCCATGCTTGTACATAATTTTTAAAGGGAGTTACAAGATCTACAGGGGACTTTGTCAATAACAGATTTGACTATTGTTGTAATTCAGAGATTAATGTACTGACAGGACATAACTGCTTTACATCTGGATATAATGAAAACTGTGTACCCTTAATTAATTCTTTATCATGAACAGATCTGTCTGCACAGTCTATTTTTTAGCAATATCATGCAAGACATTTTTATGGCATATTATACAAAATGCAGTTTCTCTTGACTCACACAATAAACATTTACTATGATATACTTCATTTTTTGTGGCAAATACCAATCAAATGTTACAATCCACTTACATAATGCCTGTATGTAAACTTGCCCTAACAAGGTTTTACACTTACTAATGTGTTGTGTATACCAGCATTGCAATTTACTCCATATTTTATCTGGTTGTTCTGCATGAGTAAAACTAGGCTTACATTTTGTAGAATTCTGCCTGATAGCATCCATACTAAAAATGTGAGAAAGAAAAAAGTCTTACCGGTGAGCAAGAAAACAGGTGATCAGGCTGTTGTTGCAGATGGCTGGAAATTTTTCAAAGTCACTCGAGAAGCTGGTAAAGCACAACAGGCAGCAGACTGCTGTGCTAGTAGATATCCACCTTTTCTTAGAGAATTTATGGCACTGCGACTTGAACTTCAGTCTCACTCCGGATGTAGACGTCTAAAAAACTTTACTACTGCAAGCTGCATAAACTGGAATACTTCTGTTTAGGATTTACACATACGTACAAATGTTAGTTACTGCAATTTAGCTGAAGTGACCCTATGCAGGGCTTACCACTCCTTCTGTGTTCGAATGCAGGCTAGCTTGCCATTGAAAAATTATATAGTGCTGCTTACTGTGATGGATTTGAAGTCTTCTTAAGACACTCAGTCTTGCTGGCTGGATTCTGATAAAATTAAAGTCTGGTTATATTTGCATTCACAGTCTGTTGCATACAGAAACTTGCAGAATATACACTGATGAGAGAATATATTTTGCAGCATCAACTTAGAGCAGTAACAAATATTTTTTTATAATAAACCAAATGGACTAACGTTGCAGCTTAAAGTACTGTTCCACTTTACTTCTCATATAGTACAGATGATGTGAGAGATATAACATTTACCTCAAGACAAATGTGTCACTACAAATACCCCTAACATAACTGGATTCATACAGATCTTTATATAGAATTTTAGTCATGCACATACATATACATTTCCTCTTGGTATTTTATTCTGGAGAATTGCTCATCCTGTAGAAACAATACTGATTGTTGCAGATGCTGACACAAACTGCTGACTTAATAATATTATTTTTCAGCTTTCTTGACAGTGTGAACATTCAGTTTTTTGTCTTTTGTATAAGAACATCTGTTCTTGTGCCAAGGAAACAGATTGTAACAGTGTCAGAAACATGTCCTGTTGTTTAAGGAAACATTGTGTCCATTATTTTTATATGCAGTAACATGTCCTGTTGTTTAAGGAAACATATTGTGTCCATTATTTTTATATGCAGAAACATGTCCTGTTGTTTAATGAAACATATTGTATCCATTATTTTTATATGTAGAAAAACATGTTTTTAAGGAAACAGATTGTCACAGTCTTCTTTAAAAGCAGATTTTGCATTTTTGCTCTTGCATACATCCTGTTTGTAAGGAAATAATGTCCATTCAGCAGATTCCTTATTTTCCAAGCCACGGTCATTTAGTATGGATGCTGGTCACATATTGTTAAACTCTATTTCTACATTTAAGCAAGCTTTATCTTATACCTTATGTATGTTGCATATTTATAGCAAAGTTACTTTCAACCTCAGTGTATTGTTGAGCACACTCTAACAAGAAAGTCCTTCTATGTGCACATCTCATTAACAAAGGTTTTGCATCCAGGAAGAAAGAGGTCATCATTTCACTCTACTCATAGAGTATAATGCCCCAGCTGGCATGTACCTCAATAGACACCTGCAACAGCTGGATAGGCCACAAAAGTACCTCACAAAGAGAATCCTAGGCCTTAAACACATGTCCTACATGGACAGACTCAAAAAACCCCAACTATTCTCTGTCTCATATCGTCTACTAAGAGGCAATCTCTGTTTGACTTACAAAGCCATGTCTGACACAGCTCTGTTAGAAATGCTACATCTAAAGAAATCCCAATCCCTACGCACCACATGCTCCAGAGACATCAACCTCATTACCACAATCAACAGAACATGCTGGAGGGACAGGTTAATAACCCAAAGACTACCCATGCTCTGGAATAGACTTCACATACATGTCAAGCAGAACACCTCATTGGCACTCTTCAAGAGAAATCTTGATGAGTGGATGGGAAATAGAAAGTTCACCCCGGGGATCACTCCACTGGATCTACTTGATAGAGGCACTGGGAACTAAAATCAGGTGGCACTATGCCAGGGCATTTCTATGGGCCAAGCTTGTAAAGTCTCCAGGGCCATTAGCCTAGTACACACCTATGAATCTATGAACCTATGAACCTATGATATAAGACTTTAAAATACTTATTTCATCTACTGTAATCATGTGAAGGGAAAGATGGATTGCTTCTCTAAGCATTCAGGACAAGGATGTCATGTCTATTGCAGAATCTATTAAGAGAATGTGCTTGAGCATGGTGCACAGAATTCAGGTCCAACAGCTCGGTCTATGACTAGGATCTGTTTTTCTAACAGTCAGGAGTGTGGGACCAGATAAGGACTATGAATGCTACATCTGGTTACATAACAGCACAGATCATTAGGACTATAAGGTGCTAATTAGCTTTACCATATTAATATGGGTTTGATTTCCTTGGTTTCTAATGGCATAATGTGCAGTTCGTTTGATGTTGTTTGACCAGACATCAAAGTTTTCATATCAGGGCTAGCCTCTTAAAGAGACAAATATACCTAAGGAGTTTGACTTAACTAAAAATAAATAAATAGTTCTAACAGCACGCATTATTTTCAATTCTGCTACAGAAAAATCACAAGCAGAATCATCAGTTCTTTTAGCCAATAACTACAAAGATGGAGGTACCGTAATGTGATGTGTGTGTTATTGCTTATGTAATTGATTTTATTCTGATTCATTTTCTATTAAATTTGTCCTTGAGAATGTTTAAAGCTGTCACAGAAAACTGTCACATTGGTAGTAACTTCATTTTCTACTCACAGTGAAAATGTAATGCAGGAGGTTACAGATTCCCTCTACCACTGTGCCTTAGTCATGTTACATTTAGCTTGCTGCACAGGTTAGAAAGCAGTTTAGACATTGACCCAGTTCAGTCATTCATCCCTCCGCAAGATTTTGATTTAAGATGTGTCACTAGCTCTACTATAGTAAGGTATCCTAAAACTTATTTTTGTCCACTGGCAGCCAAAATGAGAACAACACAAATCATTTTGTACTGTTCTCTCACATACGATCCATCTTTTAATTGCTGTCAATGTAACTGGGATTAATAATAGAGTATAATCCTGGCATGTCCACCTCTTACTTCATTGGCATGCTACATTCTGTTCAATATATTTAATCTAAAATAGTCAGCAGCAAAACACCATAGGTGAGGGAGAGGACTGAGAAGTGCAACAAACCTTTCTCAACAGTAAAACTGGATTTATCTTCAGCTCCATTGTTCTCTACCTCAAACTTCTCTAAACCTTTTGCTCATTAAGCTGATGTCATAGAAGTGGGTTTTAGAGCAGTTCTCACAAAAGAACCTGGGTGAAGAATACATTGTTTGTTGCATAGGTTCATAGGTTCATGGGAGATTACTAAGCTAATGGCCTAAGAGCCCTTACAAGCCTAGCTAGTTTTACCCAGATTTTACCCAATTTTCTATCCCTAGAGGACAGATAACAAAGATCAGCAAGCAGGATTTTTATTATTTTTACAGACTATCTCTGTCCATAAGGGACATGGGTGCCACCCCAGATGCAAATTTGTGATTTCCCATCCATTAGTCCAGATTGTGCTTAAATATGGTCAGGGAAGGGCTCTGCTTCATGTTAATAGGAAGCCTATTCCTGAAGATGGTCAATTTCTGGGACACATATTTGTCTCTCCAGCATGATCGATTCATGTCAGAGATCAAGTTTAGAACCATCATGCAGTGAGTTTTCCGAATATGCAACATTTTCATCAGGGCTGGGTCAGAGACTACCTTGTAGATTAGGCATAGATCACCCCTCAGTAACTGGTAGGAAACTGAATACAGTGATAGGGGTTTTAATCAGTCCACATGTTGGTTATACCCTGTACTTTTTTGGTGAGAAACCTCTGAAGATGTTCCAACTGTTGCAGGTGCCTGGCAAGGTACATGCCAGAGGGTGCATTGTACTCAATTATTGGTCTGATGAGGGCCAAGGACAGTAGTAAAATGACATCCATAGATCTGGATGCCATGCTCTTACTTATAATCTGAGCCACACAAAAGGATTTCCTCACCACCGTGGCCATATGGTGGTCAGATTTCATATTACTATCGATCTGAGTACCCAGATCTGGATTCATTGTTGGGGGGGTGCTATCAATATTGTAATTTGCAGGGGTATTTGATTTCCCAAAGGGTATTATTTTGCACTTCTTTACATTTTTGAGGCCATGGCTCTAATACCAATTATTAGTCTGTGTCAGTCCTTTCTGTAGGATATCAACATCATTTGGGGAGTCAATGATTGCCCCAACTTGTAGTCATCAGCAAACCTGGTCAGCCAAAGGCCATCTACATTTGCCTTGATGTCTGGAAAGCATATCCTAAACAAGAGGAGGCCCAGCACTGAGCCCTGATACCAAACAGGAGGAGGCCCAACACTAAGCCTTGTGGTACTGCACTGGTGACTGGCCTCTTGCTGAATGTGGATTTCCCCACTCTAACAACATGTGTCATATCCATTTGCCATTTGGCAATCTATCTGATGATATAGATATTTACCCACAATTTTGTGAATTTATCTATAATGCCTGCGTGGGGTATTGTATCAAATGCTTTGGTTTCCTTAGCAGAAAACTCAGTCTGTATGAATGGAAATATGTTACCACTGAAAAGGAATTCTTAGATTTTAAATGGGCTTTATAATCCCTGAAATATTATTTATTGGGTCATCTCTTTACTTTAGTTACAAACCATACCTATTTACAGTAGTTGCCATGACATAAACTGAAAATCCAAGTTGATCAGGTAAGCCTCAGCCTTAGAACCTTTTCACTTTAAAGTTCTTCATCAAGCTGGCACATTACACAGTAATGCATACAGCCTTTCCCATTTTCATACCCTGTTTATAATAGTAGTTTGACCCCCTGGTATATGCTGGTGGGATCAAGTAATACAGTGGTGTCAGGCTAGGTGAAGGAATGCCATTACCTTAGCCGTAACTGGCTGAAGTTACTTTCGACTGAACTCCCAGAAGATAAAGATCACCTAAAAACATAAACAGTAAAGGGTTAACAGGCTCAGGAAAAGATAAGTTGGGGACTGCATTTAAGCCTGTAAAAATATCTATAGACAAAATAACATACAGCTATTATTTTATAGTACATTTTACAGGACATTCCTTGTGGAAGAGACACAGGCAGGGATTTGCAACCTTAGACATTCTTTAGAGTATTTTTTAAGATAAAAACAGAAAAGGATAATTCCTGAATGTACTCGTACTTCATATAGTGACGAGGAATCATTAAATGAAATAAAGAAAAAAGTGGGCTGTGTTGAGATTGATTCCTTGTTTTACTTAGGTAGGATTTTGTGACAATCAGGAAGGAGGAATTGTACATCAGCAAAAGTATTGTTCTAATTTTGTTTGTTTATTAAATACATGTTTGAAGACTGCAGTGGTGGTGCTGCGGTAGCGTTGTCACCTCATAGTTAGACGTTGCCCATTCGATTCTCAGTTAGAGGGTCTTCTGTGTGGCGATGTGTGAATGGGCGTTCCTTCGTTGAAGGTTGTGCGTTAGGCCCGACAAGCTAGCATGTAAAACTCTACTGCCAATCATTAGCGGACCGGAGTTCCTCTGTGGCAACCCCTAACCGGGAAAAGCCAAAAGACACAAAAATTAAATACATGTTTGAGCAGGAGTGGCCTTAGGTCAACTGGTGCCCTAGGCAAAAGGGCTCCATGGCACACCCCACCACACCACCCAGTGCCTCCATCCTGGTCTACCTATACCAAATAAATACTGGAAAAGCGCCCCTAGTACAGCAGCGCCCTAGGTGGCTGCTTAGTTGGCCTATGCCTAAGGCTGGCTATGTGTTTGAGCTGAGAATCATGCTTGCCAGCTAGGGACTGTAAGTATTCATCGAAGCTGAACATCATTAATAAGCTTCCTTTGCAAAGTTGGATGAAGACAAAACGTCTTTATGTTGTTAGCACATTGTAGTTAATTTCAAATAAATTGCCCATAGATTTGCACCAAAATACATGTTTTCTTCCCCTACTTTGATGAAGTAAAAACCTGCAAGAAAGACTCAGCCAAGCTAAAGTCCTCACTGTGTAATACCTTAAACCCCCTGTAGTGGAGGCTCATGGGATATATGCAAACAAGCCCTTAAAGAAATAGCAGTGCTTCAGTTACATGGCTTCTGAATGCCCATGACTTTTTACTTTCTAAGTGTTTATGGGAACAGTCAAGCCAGTAAAGCCAAACCCAATATACCAATACTGGGTTACACTTTCTTCTCCAGTCACAAACTGCCAAATGATAATTTGCCAGCTCAGCTGTTATAAAAGTATTATAACTGATTCATGCTCTTTTTACTTTTCTAAAGCAAAAAGCACTGTGTTGTTTCCATTTAATTTTCTTCTCGCTTTGAAGCATATAAAAGCAGTTAACCTCAACTGTCCTGTGATGCCACTCTTTGTGAAGCTGAAAGCTGTATTCATTCAACTGCATAAAGCACAGTGCTAAAGGCCAGTAAAGTGCAATATTTGGATTTTGTATTAATTCAGCTGGGCAGGTACATCCTTGTCAAAGAAATATAATGTATTTTTAATCAAAAGCAAAATAGTAAATTCAAAGTCAAAGTAAACTTTATTGTCACTTCAATTCACACAAGTGTGAACTGAGCAAAATTACGTTTTTTCGGACTCAATGTGCATACATTTCATAGACTACATTTAGCATGATGATAATACACAAAATTCTATAGACACAGATGACAAACTACAATAATAAATATTTGCATTGTTGCACTGCTTCAACAGATTGCCACTCATTACTAGGTTATTGGCTTATTTTCACTGGAAAAATTGCACTTAAGTGATTGATTTAAGGCCTACATTCATATTGCACTGTAAGACAGTTCCATTTGATTACTGCTGACCTTCCTGTCTGGGTGTGGGTAAGACCGTGTTACATATTGATATATATATATATATATATATATATATATATATATATATATATATATATATATATATACTGTACAATATAATACATATAGTATATTCCTCCATCTATGTATATATATATATATATATATATATATATATATATATATATACTGTACAATATAATACATGTAGTATATTGCTCCATATATGAATATATATATATATATATATATATATATATATATATATATATATATATATATACATACATATACTGTACAATATAATGCATATAGTATATTCCTCGGTATATATATATATATATATATATATATATATATATATATATATATATATATATATATATGTATACATATACTGTACAATATAATACATATAGTATATTCCTCCATCTGATTTTTTTATTTTATTCTCCCCAGTAGCTGTCCCTCAACTGCCACCAGCTCCTCTCCTCATTCACTGGGCCTCCCCTGGGATTAACCTGTCCCTAGTCCAGAGATGATGAGGAAATAGGAATGATGGTGAAGCATCATGCTGCATGCCAGACAATGTGCCCAAACTTTGTTCCCTCATGGCTGTCTTGGCAGCTCTGCAAGTGCTTCCCTCAGGAGGTGCATGTTCTCTTTCATGCATGCATAACCTGCAGACTTAGTGGCTCAGCAGTCATGTACCACTCATAACAGCCAGGTCCATGTGCTGCATATTGTAGTGAGCCTTGGGTGACCTCCATCCCTTCAAGATGTGTAAACTGACATCAGCCGCTCATTTCAATTCTCCCCTTGTGGTTCTTACAGCCCATATGATGCTTATCAAACATAAGTCATCTGTGGAGCAATAAGAGCTTTATCCTTCTCCACTACAAGACCACTACCCATGGTCATTTTTTACTCTGAATCATGTAATTGCAGTTTTAATTCTTTGCTAGTACTTCTGAAACCAATGTATTTTTTATCATACATAAAAAGCTACATGTTGCTGCCACATGACAATTTTAAATATTGTGTGAGAATTCCATGTAAACATAACCAAAGGTGTTTGGCTTTGTACTCCTAAAAGCAGAACAGTTGAAAATTTTAACAAGACTAATATACATTGCTTCTTTATGATCATTTCTGATAATATTTACTATTGTTTATTATGTAAAATCAGTTTCCATTGTTTTTTACCAGTTTTGACAACACCTGTGAGAGTAATGTATTTTTTTCAAGAATATGATGTATGCTATTCCTTCTTGACCATTTTAAAATGCGGTATATTGTTTCAGTTTTTTATCATAAACTGTAAAGCAAGCATGTTTCAGTTAAACTTGCATAAAATCATTTTTAGTTGTTTCCTACTGCATCTGATAGTCCTTGTGAAAGTAATATACTTAAACTGATTATGGAAGCACTGTAACTGACATTTTTGAAGAGCGAAATGCTTATGTTGCTTTCCTGTGTCAATTTTTTTACCGCAAGCCATGTCAAATTAGCTTTAGTTGTTTGCATGCACTTTTTCATTTCTTATCTATATTTGTCAATTGAGAGATGAGCTGCTCAGTTGACTCATGACTTGAGCAAACAACTATACCTTAAGATATGTTCATTAACAACTACAAAAAGGGGTAAACAATGTGAAAAAAAAACATTCTGTAGAGTGCATTTATAGACAGCATTGTTAGCTAATAACATATATCACTGGAAAGTACCTCATACAAAAGTGACTCTGCCCATTTCTTCAGTATTTGCATGGTATGTATGTACAGTTGATACAAATGAGATACTTCAACATGTACTTAATGGATATTTACAGGACTTCAACATGTACCTAACGACTATTTACAGGTTATGTACACCTTCAACATGTACTTAATGAATATTTACAGGTTATGTACACAATACGTATGAAAATATTTTAATATATAATTGAGGTCCTCAGCAATAATAAGTTTAATTTACAAGAGACTTAGTTTGGATTGACAAAAAAATCTATGTAAACAACTCCCCACAGCTGCTTTTTAATAATTGGAGTATCTGTAAGTGAATGATTGACAACCCAATGGGCCTTCATGTAGCTAGCTATAATAAAGTGGTTATTTTCCAAATTCCATTGTACTTCTTCATGCATTCATTTTAATATCAATATGTTGGTCACCATATATTGTTTATAGAAAAAACAATGTATTATTTCAATAAAATGACACATCCATCCTATAGCACTGGTTCAGACCTTTGATGTTAAGAGGTTACTAGCACTTCTGTCATTGTTTTTGAAAGCAGTGGAATACCATGCAGGGCCTCAAACACTTACCCTACACAGATAGGCTAAAAGCCCTAACCCTCTATTCAGTTTCATACAGACTCTTCAGAAGTGACCTCTATCTGGCACACAAAGCAATCTCAGACCCCGCCTTGATGGGACTGCTGCATATCCACAAGTCAAGCTCCACTTGAGCAACCCGTATGTGTGACCTCAATCTGGTTTGTGATATCAATAGGATTTGTTGGTAGGACAGATTTGTGTCCCAGAGACTCCCCCATCTGTGGAATAGACTCCGTCTCCATGTCAAGCAGAGTACCTCATTATCCCTTTTTAAGTGCAACCTGGATAACTGGATGGGAAACAGAAAATACACTCCTGGGATTTCACCTGTGCCCCTGCTGGACAGGGGTTCTGGGTGATGACTTGTCTAAACATGGGCTAAACTCTTGGCTAGCCTTATAAGGGCCTCAGGGCCAATAGCCTAGTAACCTCCTATGATCCCATGAAAAGTAAACCTTTAATACACAGTTATTGTGATACACCAAAATGCGACTTCTTTTTCATCCTAAAAATAGTGCACATTTTTTTTAATATTCCTCTACATCATACAAACAAATTATACTCATATGTACATTAGATTGGGTGAGACAAGACACACAAGTTATAAATTCAGAGGTTCAAATACAGCTTCATTCTCTAGAGGGACAGCATGGCAGGATACACATTTATATACATTAGCAGGCTTCCTCAGTTCCAAGAAAAACATAAATAACTCAATTCACTTAACAAAGTTTTTTATACACTAAGTAAACAACATCCTGAAAATATATTTAAATTTTTACTTAAGCAAGTTTATTTCATTCCCTCACAGATTACTTTTTGTGCAGCCATTCTGGTGTCTTGAGCTCCCTTCCTGTCAGTGTCATTTAGTAGTTTAAATAAATAATGTATCAGCAATGATAATCACTAATGAGTCCATGTGTTACCAGTATTGCAAGCCCTAACTGGTATTAGAGCACATTTTTTGTAGTTGCCATATATGTGGACATCACAAACACGATTTCTGCCAGTTCAATGTCCATAACGTCATGCGGGATGCATGAGAAGTTCTTTTGGAGAGTACAAAGACTTATCCACTGGGCATTTTCAAAAGAGAAGCTGACTGATAGGTTAGGACTCTCCTGTCTACCCAGCCATTATAATGAGAATCTTATTAATTCATCACTAGCTGTTAATCCCCTGAAATCACTACCTTATTTGTTTGACAAGAACATTTGATGTTAGATTTCATCATGCAATAAAATATTCAGTCACAAATCTTGTTCGCAAGGTTCTAGACAGGAAGTCAATAACCCTCACTCCTCTACTTTGTTTTGGGCTAATTTTTCCAATAATATTAACTCAGATATTTTTATTGCTACTCCAACAGACATACAGAGCAATAATCAAATTCTGGTTATTGAGCTATAGTCTTTATCCTTCTCTGCAAACAAGTCTGTATGAAATATACGGCATAGAATGTAGTAAACCAGATGAAGTAAGGGGTGAATAGGCCAATACTTTACCCTACTAGAAATCCCAGCAATAGAGGCAGCACTTAAAACCTGGATTTTGTCTGAGGAGAGTATACAAAATGATTTGCTGCATTCTCATTTCACCTGTTGATGGACAAAATTAGACTTTAGGATATGTACTATGGTAGGGCTAGTGTCACATCCTAGATCAAAGTCGTGTGTGGGGATAAATGACTGAATCTGGTGAATGCCCAAACTGCTTTCTAATCTGTAGAGCGAATTAAATGTGGCTTGACAGAGGAAGAGTGTCAAGAAGAATCTGTAACCTCCTGCATTACATCATCACTGTGGGTGGCTAGAAAATGCAAATTACTGCCACTGTGACACTTTTTTGTGACAGCTTTAAACATTCTCAGACAGAAATTTAAATTAAAAATTAATCAGCAATCACAAACATCACATTACAGCATACAGGTTGGTTGTATCTTTGTAGTCATTATGAAAAAGAATTGATGATTCTGCCTCTGATTTTTCTATAGCAGCACTGAAAACAATGTTTGTGTGTGTGTGTGTGTGTGTGTGTGTGTGTGTGTGTGTGTGTGTGTGTGTGTGTGTGTGTGTGTTTAAAATTATTTATTTATTTTTAGTCGAGAAGGACTCATTAAGCACATTTGCCTCTTTCAAAGGATAGATCTGTTCTGGAAACTTTGATGTCTAGTCAAATAACATAAAATAATGCACATTATGCCAGTAAGAAAATCAGACCATTTGGATCCCAAGTAACATGGACATCTATGTGTGTGTGTGTGTGTGTGTGTGTGGGGGGGAGGGGTAATGTTAGTAGGGAGGAAACTAAGCGATTTGTAGGGGGGTGTAAGTTAGGATAATGCTTTTCTTATTGACTGCCTCTGTCCATAAGGCATGAGGGCCAGACCAGGGGTAAATTTATGATTTCCCATCCTATTGCCAAGGTTTCACTTGAATAAGGTCAAGGATGAACTCTGTTTTGCATGGATGGGGAGCCTATTCGATAGAGCAAGATTCCTTTGGGACACATATCTGTCTCTCCAGCATGTTCTGTTCATGACACAAACAAAATTCAGGTCTGAGCAACTGCAAAAGATCCATCAGGGCTGAGCCTGGGGAAACTCCATAAGGTGGGCAAAGAGCCCCTCTCAGCAACCTATAGAAGACCGAATACAGAGACAGAGCTGTTAGGCAACTAGTGTAGGACAGGGTATTCATGCCCTGAATTCTCCTGTTGTAAAACCTTTGTGGGTGTTCTGACTGTTGCAAGTACCTGTTTGGTACATGCAAAGGGAGCATTGTAGTCAATGATAGGTCTGATTAAGTGCCGAACAGAGTGATACTATAACTTCTTTGGATCGGATGCCATACCCATACCTATAAGGTGGATGACATAGAATGATTTTCTTACTGCCTTTGATACTTGTTGGTCAAAGGCCAGATTGCTGTCTAAAAATGTTCCCTATATCCCTTAGTACCAGGTCAGGGTGTTTTATCGATCAGGTAATTAATTTGGGTTGACAGTTTACCAAACGGCATTATAATGCATGTTTTGGCATTGAGCTTTAGGCCAGGCTTTGGCATCAGTCATTTGTTTGTGTGAAACCCTATCTGTGCCTGACGTACAAGGCCATGTCCAATCCGTAATTAATGGACATGCTCCACCTCAGAAAATCCAAATCCATCAGAGCCATGAGAACAAGAGACTTAAACCTCAACACAGAAATAAATAGGACGTGCTGGAGGGACAGATTCATAACCCAAAGGCTCCCTACACTCTGGAACAGAATCCCAGTCCATGTTAGGCAGAGCCCCTCACTGACTCTATTCAAGAGAAATCTCAACGAATGGATGGGAGATCGTAGGTTTACCCCGGGGGTCATCTCTGTGTCACTACTAGACAGAGGCACAGCAAACTAAACCCTAAAAGGGCATAGTATTCTCATCCTAAGGGGTGGTGAAAGCCACACACACTCTGGCTAGGCTTATAAATGCCCTAGGGCAGATAGCCTAGTACGAGCCTATGAACCTATGAACCTATAACAAGATTTTGACGTTTTGCAGGGGAATCTACAATAGGTCACAAATTACAGTCATCTTTGAACTTGGTAAGCCAGAGGCCTTGAATGTTAGCCTTTACTTCCCAGAAGTCAATGCCAAACAGGACCAGAACCAGCACAGAGGCCTGGGGTACTCCGCTGGGACTGGTATCTTGGTGGAGGTTGTGTCACCCATCCTGACTTCTTGAGTCCTGTTTGTGAGTCAGCTAGCAATCAAGTGAGTTATGTAGAGAGTTATGCCTAGCTCAGAGAGCTTGTCAGCAATGTTTGAGTCAAGTTCTGGTATCAAATGGCTTGGCTAGGTCAAGATATGTAGTATGCACTGCTTTACCCTCATCCATTGCCTTACTGACCCTCTCAAAGAAGTCTACCAAGTTAGGTAGGCACATTCATCCCTCTGAAATGCCAAATTGGGATGGGTCTAATCTCTGTAAGATGATAATTCATTCCATGGGTTTGCATATTAGGCTTGTTAGACTGATGGGTTTGTAGTTCCCTGCATCAGTTGATGGTATGCCCTTGTGGATGATAATGACTTTTGGGATCCTCTATTCACTTGGAACATAGCATGTTTTGAGGCTGTAGTTGAAGAGTGGCTCACGTGGTCCTGATATATCATGCTTTAGACTGTTCAAGGGGCAACTGGGGATGTAGTTGGGACCCACAGAAGTGGTATTCTTTGCTTTAGTAAGTGCATCTAATCCCTGCTAATAGTTTGAGGAAGTATGTTGGAGGGGATTTCACCTGGAGGAGTTGGGGGGGTGAGGTTTGAGTTTGAGCTGAAGATTTACTAAGTCACCCTGATTGCTGAGGGTGGTACTGTTCACCACCAGTTCAAAACACTGTTGTGTGTTATCTTTAAGGTTCCAGACATAGCTGAGGAAAGCCATCTGATTATCCTTAGCCTGCTAGGCTAACATGGCCTCATAGCAGGCCTTGTTGGACTTAACTAGACCTTTTAGTTTTTTTTTTTGTTTAGGTGTATAATGGAGCACTTGTCTTTAAGGAAGTTGATTTTTCTGATTTTGGGCATTTTTTTCTCTTTTAGTATATGCCCAGTTAAGGTAAGGATTCAACCAGTGGGGCTTACTTTTAGTGTTTGTTTTGGATTTACTTCCAGTAGGTACAGCAGCCTCTATGCAGCCATTCACGTTTGTGTAGGTACCCTGTGAATAATTCTCCATAAGTAGATATGGTCTCTGGGTTAAGGGGAGCCTTGAATTTTGACAAACTGTCACTTAATAGGATGTAAGTTGCTTTAGAATAGTTCATATTTTTATATATTTTTTTTGGTTTATCTGGGTTTTCTGATTTGATTTTTAATTCAAAAGAGACAGCTTTGTAGTCTGACCTCACTAGTAAGGACATGACATAGGGGAAGTGTAATGCTTTCCCATGTTGGTGAGTCCCATATCCAGTATGTTTGATCTTATGGTTGGAGCATCCAGTATCTCTTCCAGGTTGTTTGATAGCAAGATTTTTGGCTCCAAGGAAGTTGTATATTTACATCCTTTGCATACTGTATTATTTTCTTTAACAATTAACTGGTTATATGAGAACATAAGACAATTGCTCCAATGATGTAAGCTGCCCAAATCTACCAAGCTGGCCACAGAGACATTAGGAAATTGCATATCCATATTGTCCAGTCCTGTAATAGGGTATGCTGTTTAGGATTAATGAGTAGGTTTTAACAGGGGTATCCTAGGGTAGATTCTAGGGTTAAGAGCAAAAGGTTATGTAGTGCTATGATATGGTAGTGTTATTCTATATACAAACTAATTTCTGGGGTTAATGGCAAATACTGTACAGTGCTAGGATATGGTAGTGGTATTCAATGTGCAAGCTAGCTGCTCTAAGCTAAATTTCATATAATGCTATGTTGTTTAACAGAGTTTGCACCTTATTCTAACTTTATAGGGAAATTTTACTGTCTAGGCATTTGCAACTATACAGGGCACTGCAAACCATTGCTGTCTGATGGGCAGCTCCACACAAACTCACCTGATTTAGAGCAGAGAAAAAAAAGCTTGAAAACTGACTCCTATATCCTCTGGCCAATGAATTATCAAACTTTAAGCTGCCTGGAGAGCTTCCCTACTCAGAGTCCAGCTGAACACTTTTGTCCACAAGATGGATTACCTGGAATTTCTTAATGTAAAAGCACAGCAAAATTTCTCTCAAGTGCAGATTGAACACCAAACAACTACCAAACAACTAAGTCCCTAGCTAATTTGCCCTTCTGCAAGGTGATCTGGAGGCAAAATGAACTAGAAAGAAGCCAACAAACAGAGATGGCAATTTTTTGCCATAAAATTAAATAAATGCTCAGAACAGTTGCTATCACTGCACACATCAAGTGCAGTAATTCAAGAAAATCAAGAAAATACACTTATCTTAGCCTGGATGGCTCTGGTTACAGTTTAAATATTAAAAACACATGCCAGAGTTCAGGGCATTGCAAACTTTTCTGATTTATAGCAGAGGAAAAAAAGCTTGGAAACCAACTCCTATGCCCTCTGTAAAAGTTATGAGATTATTTTGTTAAATTATTTAACTATTTCATTTTGAATGTGTGAAATCAAGTTACTGCAAAACTAAAAAATATGGCTAAATTTAAGTTTGTTCCAGTTGTCAAGATCTGCCTTTAGTTTTTATAAGTATTGACTTAAAGTTGCATAAATGAAAGCGTATCAGATTCATATATAATACCTAGTTGTTAAGCATATTTCATAAGATGCTTCTATTTCATACCAGACTATAAAATGAATTGTCACACTAAATTGTTCTCTTTTTTCTTTTATATGATATTTCAATTTATTGAGAATTACGCCTTCGGTCCACTAGCATCCAGACTATTCAGAGATGCACCAATATGCAACCTTAGGCATCTTAATTGCGCATGTCTTCTACTACTTCTTCTTTCGGCTTTTTCCCGGTTAGGGGTCGCCACAGTGGATCACCTGTCTGTTCATGATTGGCAGTATAGTTTTATGGTGTCGAGTTGCCAGCCCGGTGCCCAACCTTCCACAGAAGGCACACACATGCACACACTCATGGCTAGGGCCAATTGAGAGTGTCCAGTCCACCTACAGCATGTCCTCTACTCCAGACCTCCTAAAATGGACTTTTCTGAGGACACCATACTTCTTCAGTCCTTGGTCGCAATCTTTGGGACTCTCTCATTTCTTTTTATCATTCCTTTCACTAAGCTTTCCATTTCAAGACTCTAGGAAAATGCAACTGCTGTCTCTGGTCATTTAACTTAACATCTTCATTCCTTTCTTCTGTCTACATACCTTGCTCTAACTCTGTTTTTAATCGTAATTCTTTCAGCATACCAATTCTGATGTCACTCTATATTTAATGAATGTATATAATATGTATTTTCAGTCACTGTGTATATAATGTAATTTATCTATTGCCTTTATACCCTCAAGACTTCTGTATTATTCACTTTGTATATAATATATGTATGTATTGCATTTTGTCATTCTCTCTTTATATAATGTCATGTATTTACTGAGTTTTTCCGGGTTGATACTAAAATTGGTCCAATGGGATCAGTGCTCTACTCTGGTTAACAAATTCAAAATTAAATAAAAAATAAAATAAACAAAAAAGTATCTGTAAATGCTATTTGTGTTTTATTTGGTAAAATTATTTCATAGGTTCACAGGTTCATGGGTATATACCAGGCTAACAACCACCAGGGCCTTTATAAGCCTTGCCATGCAACCCAACTCAATTGCATCCCCTTGTAACACATGCATCTTAACTGTAGGGAGTGTTCAGTAGGGAGGTTATGTTAGTTGAGGAGTATGTTAATTAGAAGGTTAATAAAAAATATGTGTGTGGAGGGGGTATGTTAATTAGGGAATGTTTACTGTTGGCTTCTGTCTATAAGAGACTTTGGGGCCAGCCCAGAGATAAATTTATGATTTCCCATACAGTGGTCAAGGTTACTTTTGAATAGGGTTAGGAACAGAATCTGCTTCACATGGATGGGGAGCTTATTTCAGAGCAAGTAGATCCTTTGAGACACATATCTGTCTCAAAGCATTTTCTATATATGTCAAAAACAAAGCTCAAATCCCTGAGACTGGTGTTTCTGGTGCTGCTCATTTTGCTGATGTGTAAAGCTCTGCCAGGGCTGGATCTAAGGATTCCTTATATGCCAAGCACAAACCACATCTCAACAGTCTGTAGGAGAGTGAGGATAGAGACAGGGCTGAAAGAAAATCTGTATAGAACAATGTGTTAATACCATAGATTCCCTTGGTGAAGCACCTCTGTGGGTGTTCCAGTTGTTGTATATGCCTAGACAGGTACATGAGGAAGGAGACATTGTATTTAATGATGAGTCTGATAAGGGCTGAGCAGAGTGGTACCATAACTTCACTGGGCCTTGATGCTATAAGCTTACTTATAAGATGAGCAAAATAGAATAATTTTCTTACTACCTTAGCTATATGTTGGTCAAACGCCAGATTACTGTCTAGATATGTTCTCAGGTCTCTAACTACAAAGTTAACTCTTAGGGGTACAGTCTGGGGCTTCAACTAATCTTGTAGCCTCTTTCACAGTTGTGGCAGGACTATGATCTACTGCCAGATGTGAGCCTCATTCAGTCATTTATTACAGTGTTACTGGTAAATTTCTGCATAATCTGATGTCCTAGTCTGAAGTGGGATTGTGGTAGTGGCAATATTGTGAATTCTGCTCCAGGATTTGTGCTTCAGTACTTTTTCTAGCTATATGTACTTGTTTAAACTTGCATTCTGGTACCTTTTTGTTTATCTTGCTACTGTTTTTTCTTCTGTTCTTTGAGTTTGCCCATCCCCTCTTTCATTGCTATTTTCT
This sequence comes from Protopterus annectens, assembly GCF_019279795.1. Taxonomy (NCBI): domain Eukaryota; kingdom Metazoa; phylum Chordata; order Ceratodontiformes; family Protopteridae; genus Protopterus; species Protopterus annectens. The sequence continues at coordinate 1,470,827,300 of NC_056729.1, forward strand.
GTTGTGTAATCTAAGTACTTTTCCACCCATTGCACTCCATATATCCATAATACTAAATGCCCACCCAGCAAAAGAGTATTGAATTTGAGTAAATATCACTTACTACAAATTGACTCTTGCTTATTTTTCCAGAGCTGCCATCTGCTTGGTGCCCTCATGACACTCTGAGAGAGACACCCAAGGAGACCTCTGTATAACCCAGTTCATTGGCTAGAGTAGCACAACCCAATACAGGTCTGGGCAACTAAGATATGCAATTTCCAAATCTCTCCATAGTCATCTTGGTAGATATGGCATCCTGGGACAATGTATGAATTACTTCATGCTCACAGACAGCCATTTAATCCTTAAAGAAACAATACAGTATGCAAGAGATGCTCATACACAATCTCACTGGAAGCAAAAATCTCATATACTAACAATGTTGTCAAGAACACACACACACACACTACATCCACCACACATAGTGTCCACCACACTTATAGAACATCTTATGCTGAAGCACTAATATCTTAAAGCATTCAACAAAAGCAAAACCAAGCACCACACATACACCTACACCCAGTGGAGCTCCAAGGGGAAAGCCCATAAGTCAAGCAAACACATTACCCGTGACTCTTGTCATAGGGGACTCCACAGTTTGAAACATAGATGCTCCACTTACCAACTGGACAAGGAGAAGATAACAGGTAGTTGCTTATCTGGAGTCAAGATCTGTTACATTATGCACACACTCATGTAACTACACAACAGGTACCAGTGTGATTCTATCAATGTCCATGTGGGTGTTAATGACCTGAGCATTCTTCCCTGGACTATAAGAATAGAGACATTGCTGATCTCTGAATATGTGTCTCAGGCTGGTGTGTGACTTGCATTGAACAGCAGTCTACCTTCACCAAGGATGATACCACAGTATGAACAAAAGATGATCAACTTCAATAATTGGCTTAGTTTCTGGTGTCTTTCCAAAGGAATTCAATGTCTGTCAGCATGGGAGGACATGCTTGAGTAGGAGGTTGGCATAATGGTTAAGATGTTTACCTTACAGACACAAGTTATGGTTTGATTCTCACATAGAATAATTGGCTAGTCTTGAAATGGTCCACAAGGGCATTTAGTCTAGTACTGATCTATCAACCTATGGTTAGCAAACCGGGTTCATATTAGATAATCATATTCATATTAGAATGACGAAAACACATTTTGTCGAATGCGTATTTGTCGACACATGTAGGGCGAACAGGCAAAACAGTGAAGCTGCTGTTCAGTGAATTCTTTCCCCAGGAAAGAAGTCGCCTGACCGCTTCATTGCTTTGCTTGTTTTGGAGTGTAGTGTGGTCCCTTTTCCGGTATAGCTCCCGAGCGTGATTGTGCAACAGTTACTGACCTTAGGGTTAGGGTGCGGGTTAAGGTAAGTGCATATGTATGAAAGCGTTTACTGTTTTTTATTTTGCGTTAGATGTACGGTTGAGTTACGTGTGTGCGTGTTTTTAGCTATTTACTTTTGTTTTGGGGAGGTAGGATTAGGGTTAAGGTAAGTGTGTTTGTGCTTGGAACTGTTTATGCAAATGTGTGAGCGTTACTGACCTTAGGATTAGGGTGCGGGCTCAGGTAAGTGCATATGTTTTAAAATGTTTACTGTTTTTTTTTTTGTTAGATGTACGGTTGGGTTACATGCATATGTGTATTTAGTTGTTTACTGTTTTTTTTTGGGGGGTATAATTAGGGTTAGGGTATGTATGTATGTGTTTGGAAATGTTTCATGTTTTTTTTTGGGGGGGTGTTGGAACAGCGATTCCTTTCCCTAGGAAAGAAATCGCTCTTCTGTGCTTTCGACATTTTCAGCATTCACTGAATATGTGTCGCTGTAACACCGTTCGCTGTTTTCAGTGTTCGGTGTTATAATATGAACCCAGCAAACCACATTGTTTTACAAAGGATGATCTGCACCTGCCACCCTTAGGCTTCTGAATATTAGTAAAACTTTATCCACCCCCTTAGAGCCTTTTTAGGCAATTCCAAATTGACAAACCTACCAACATAGCAAATACAATCCAAGGAAATCTAAAGGTGATACTGTGCAATGCTAGGAGCCTAAACAAGAATCTCACACTCTACAAGCTCTTCTTCCCCTGTAGTATATAGACATCTGTGCTGTTACAGAGACATGGGTTCAGTCCATAGAAAGTATTCCAGCTGTGTAAGACTTCAATGGCTTTAACACATTCAGACCATCAGCTGCACAGACATGGACAAAAGGTGAAGGAATCTCAATCTATATCAGCAACAAGCATAACTCAACATTCGTTAAACAGAATGATACCCTGGAATTTATCCATGTGCAAATCAGCATAGTCAAAGTCCAAAACCATATCTTAGCAAGCTATAGGTCACCCTCAATGTCCCTAGAATCCCATAGCTCATACCTAAACCTACTGGAGACATTCACCATTAAACCAAATATCCTACTAATTGGAACTTTAACTACCCTTCTATAGACTGAGAAACATGCACTTTATGATAGTTGCAGGCAAACTGGCGAAAGACAGCCACAAGACCTTCTACAACTCTGCCTGAAACCTTAGTGTGCAGAATTGGAAGTCAATGGTGCCACCTTCAATGAGCAGGGTAACATAGCAAATTTACTGGCTGACAAATTCAGCTCAGACATCACCTCACCCACTCCCTCTCTACCTCCCCTCAAGAAATACCTACTATTACAACCCCCCTCCCCCACTGTGAACAGGGAGCAGGTCCTTGCGGTGTTCACTAAGGCCAAAAGCACAGCCTCAATGGGCCCTAACAATATCCTGGGATGCCTCCTAAATAGCTTGAAACATGACCTGTCAGAACCACTTGAGTCACTTTTCAACTATAGCCTCAAAACAGGCTTTGTATCATATGAAAGGAGGACTGGATCTATTATCCCACTTCACAAAGGTGGACTATCACCCAACCATGTAAACTACAGACATATCAGTCTGACTAGACTAAGATGTAAAGCCATGGAATGAATTATCATAAAAATGTTGAACAATGATATTGGCAACCTTGATACACTGGACACAACCCAGTCTGTCTTTGTCAAGGGAAAGTCTTGCCTACTAAACCCAGTAGACTTCTTTGAGAAGGTTCTCAAGGCAATGGATGAGGGGAAAATGTTGCATGCCATCTACCTAGACCCACATGGGTATAATTGACAAACTCACCAAAATGGGCAAAATCCCCTATATAACTCACTGGATTGCCAGCTGGATAACAAACAGTACCCAGGAATTTAGAACTGGTGATACCACCTGCACTGAGAGGCCAATCACCAGCAAAGTACTATAGGGCTCCATGTTTGGACCGTTCCTATTTGGCATCTACTTCTCTGAGGTAAGGCTAATGTCAGCGGCCTTTCACTGACCAAGTTCACAGATGACTGCAAATTGATAGCTATCATAGATTCCCCCCATGGCACAAACATCGTAGAAGAGGGTTTAACACAGACAAATGACTGGTGCCAAAGTCACAGATTAAAACAAAATGCCTAGAAATGCATTAAAGTACCTTTTGGGAAAACTGCCACCCAGGCTCATTATTCCATTGATCAGACAGCCCTAAGAGTTGACTCAGTAGTCAGGGATATGGGAACTTATGAAAACAGTAATCTGGTCTTTGACCAACATGTGGCAATGTAAGAAAATCATTTTATGTCACCCATCTTATAAGAAAGGGCATGGCATCCAGGTCCATGGAATTCAGAGTGTCACTTTATTCAGCACTTATCAGATTGCGTTCGGCATGCACCTGATCAGACATATGCAACAGTGGAAACACCCATAAAGATTCCATACTAGGAGAATCCAGAGTATAAGCACATTGTCCTACATGGATCACCTTAAAGCCCTATCTCTATACTCAGTCTCCTACAGGTTAATGAAAGGCAATCTATGCCTAGCATACAAGGCATCCTCAGATCCTACTCTGATGGACCTTTTCCACTTCTGCAAAATGAAAAGCATCAGAGCCACTAGATCCAGGGATTTAAATGTTGCTTGTGACAGAAATAAGACATGTTGGTGAGATAGATACATGTCTCAGAGGATCCCCAGGCTCAGAAATAGGCTCCCCATACACGTGAAGGAGATTTCATCCCTAACCCTATTTAAGCATAATGACCAATGGATGGGAAGTTGGAAATTCGGCCCAGGTTTGGCCCCCCCCCATATCTCTTAGAGGCAGGCAGTCCTGCCCAAGCTAACATACTCCCCACATAACCTCTCAAACCTTTATAACTAACATACCCCCTCCTAATACAAATGGGTTGGATTGGATGACTAGGCTTACAAAGGCCCTGGTGGTCATTAGCCTAGTGTATTATCAATGGTGTAATTTGCCTGCGTGAATGTTTTCCCAAAGGGTGCTAAAATGCACTTCTTTACATTGATTTTTATTCTGTGGCTTTGGCTCCAGTCATTTGTTCACATTAAACCTTTTTCCAGGATGTCAGTTTCATACGTGAATTTATGATGCCTCCCAATTTGCAGTCATCTGCGAACTTGATGAGCCAGATACACTTGATGTTAGCATTGACATCCAAGAAGTAGAAGCCAAACAAGAGTAGGACCAACACTGATCCATATGGTACTCCACTGGTGACCTACCTCTTGGTGGAGGTGGTCTCACCAATCCTGACTTCTTGGCTGGTATCTGTGAGCTAGCTGGCAATCCAGCAAGTTATGTAGGGATTTATGCCTAGTTTGAAGAGTTTGTCCACAATACCCGGGTGGGTTACTGTATCGAATGCTTAGTGGGTCTAGGTAGGCGGTATGCACCATTTTCCCATCATCCATTGCCTTGATTACCTTCTCAAAGAAGCCAACCAGGTTATGTAGGCATGACCTTCCTTTAACAAAACCAAACTGGGATAGGTCCAGTGTCTGTAGGTTGCCAGCATCTTTGTTGATCATTTCCATCATAATCCATTCCATGGTTTGCATATTAGAGTAGTCAAAGTAATTGGTCTGTAGTTTCTGGGGTCAGTTGATGGTATATCCGTGTGAAGGGGTATAACAATTGCCATCCTCCATAGGCTTGGTATGTAGCCTGTTTTGAGACTTTAGGCAAAAACTGTCTGAAGTGGTCCTGATAGGTTATATTTCAAGCTATTTGGGAGACAACCTGGAATATTATCGGGCCCCATTTAGGCTGTGTTTCTAGGCTTAGTGAGTGGCACTTTGACCTGCTTCCTGCTAATACTTGGAGTTATATGTTAGTAGGGATTTCACAGGTGGGTGAAGTTTGAGCTGAAGTTGTCAGCCAGTAGATTCACCATGTCAGTCTGCTCAGTAAAGATGGTACCATTTATTACTAGTTCTACACACTGTTGTATATTACCTTAGAGGTTTTGGGCTTGGCTGTAGAAGGCCTTGTGGTTATTTTTATATATATAAAGAGAGAGGGAGAGAGAGAGAGAATGAACATCAGTGGTTCCATGACTGATCTCTGTGGGAGTCCTTTTGTTGTACACTCTTTCTCTGTGATATCATTCTTCTTCTTCCGGCTGTTCCTGTTAGGGGTCACCACAGCAGATCACCTGTTTTCATTTCTTCCTGTCCTCTGCATCTTGCTCTGTCACAGCAACCACCTGCATGTCCTCTCTCACCACATCCATAAAACTTATCTTAGGCCTCCCTCTTTTCCTGTTACCTGGCAGCTTCATCCTTAGCATCTTTTTCTCAATATACTCTGCATCCCTTCTCAGCACATGTCCAAACCATCATAATCTTACCTCTCTGGCTTCGTCTCCAAACCTTCCAACCTGGGCTGATCCTCTAATATACTTATTCCTAATCCTGTACACCTTCATCACACCCAGTGCAAATCTTACCATCTTCAACTCTGCCATGTCAAGCTGTGACTCCTGCCTTTTTGTCAATGCCACTGTCTCCAACCCATATAACATAGCTGGTCTCACTACCCACTTGTAGACATTCCCTTTCACTCTTACTGGTATTCGTCTGTCACAAATCACTCCTGACACTCGTTTCCACCCACTCCATCTTGCCTGTACTCTCTTCTTCACCTCTCCTCCACACTCACCATTACTCTGAACTGTTGATCTCAAGTACTTAAACTCATCCACCTTCACCACCTCTACTCCCTGCATCCTCACCATTCCTCTATCCTCCCTCTCATTCACACACATATATTCTGTCTTAGTCCTGCTGACCTTCATTCTTTCATTCCTCTTCTCTCTAGAGCATATCTCCATCTCTCCAGGGTCTCCTTCACCTGCTCCCTACTCTGTGATATCATTGTGAACATATATTATACAGATTATTTAAATGAAGTAGTTGAACAAATATTAAGCTACTTCTTGTGCAGAGCATTTTTTTCTCAGCTGTTAGAGTAAGCTGATGAGCCACAGTTTCAAATGTACAGTTAAGTTCCATAAAATCCTACTTGTGAGTAGCCCATTTTCTACATTGCTATAGATTTGGCTATTTAAACAATATTGTTCTGTTCCAGTACAATAGCTGGGACAAAAGCCATGCTGTTTGTCCATGAGTATGTCATACTTTCAGCATACTATTTGCCAGTAGAGTACCTTTTCCAGAATTTTTGCAAAAGGACAGCAGCTAGCTACATTAGGAAGGGCAATATTAATGAATATTTAAAACTGGGTGTAATGGATTTAGGAGTGATGGTGAGATTGTATACATAATTCAATGGGTGGCTTAGAATAGTTCTATCTAATTTTATTATCTTGGGATGTGATGTGTAGAAGGTTATAACTGTATTTTTTTCTAATAGTTTCCGAATGTTGAATAGTTCAATGAGTACTGCATTAAGGCAAAAAGCCAATCAAAACACAGACGCCAATATAAAAAATGCACTTTAACTCCCATCCATGTATTCAGACAATTCTTAAATAATTGTAAAAAGCCACACTGGTGAATATACAAAGGTAATCTATTCCATAAACATACTACTGTGTATGTTAAATACTTAGATCTCAATGCACTTCTACATTTTCTAACATTACAATTTAGACCAACAATGAAATCTTGGAAAGTCAGAGGATGCCTGAGGAGTGGAGAAAAAGTGTTTTGTTACCTAATTTTAAAAATAAGGGTGATGTGCAGAGCTGTAGTAACTACAGAGGGATAAAACTGATCAGTCACAGTTTGAAGTTATGGGAAAGGGTGGTAGAAGCTAGGTTAAGAAGGGAGGTGATAATTAGTGATCAGCAGTATGGTTACATGTTGGGAAGGAGCACTACAGATGCGATGTTTGCTCTGAGAGTGTTGATGGAGAAATATAGAGGAGGTCAGAAGGAGTTGCATTGTGTCTTTGTGGACTTGGAGAAAGCATATGATAGCGTACTTAGAGAGGAGTTGTGGTATTGTATGAGGAAGTCAGGAGTGGCAGAGAAGTATGCAAGAGTGATACAGGATATGTACGAGGGTAGTGTGACAGTGGTGTAGTCTGTCTGCTGTGGGAGTGACAGATGCGTTCAAGGTGGAGGTGGGATTACATGAAGGATCAGCTCTGAGCCCTTTCTTATTTGCAATGGTGGTGGACAGGTTGACAGACGAGATCAGACAGGAGGCCCCATGGACTATGATGTTTGCAGATGACATTGTGATCTGTAGTGAGATTAGGGACCAGGTTGAGGAGACCCTGGAGAGGTGGAGATATGCTCTAGAGAGGACAGGAATGAAGGTCAGCAGGACTAAGACAGAATATGTGTATGGGAATGAGAGGGAGGATAGAGGAATGGTGAGGATGCAGGGAGTAGATTTGGCGAAGGTGGATGAGTACTTGGGATCAACAGTTCAGAGTAACGGTGAGTGTGGAAGAGAGGTGAAGAAGAGATTACAGGCAGAATGTTATGGGTGGAGAAGAGAGTCAGGAGTGATTTGTGACAGACAGGTAAAAAGGGAAGGTCTACAAGAGGGTAGTGAGACCAGCTATGTTGTATAGGTTGGAGGTGGTGGCATTGACAAAAAGGCAGGAGTCAAAGCTGGAAGTGACAGAGTTAAAGATGTTAAGATTTGCACTGGGTGTGACAAGGATGGACAGGATTAGGAATAGTATATTAGAGGGTCAGCTCAGGTTGAACGATTTGGAGACAAAGTCAGATAGGCGAGAATGTGTTGGCTTGGACATGTGCTGAGGAGGGATGCTGGATATATTGGGAAAAGGATGCTAAGGATGGAGCTGCCAGGTAAGAAGAAAAGAGGAAGGCCTAAGAGAAGGTTTATGGATGTGGTGAGAGAGGACATGCAGGTGGTTGGTGTGACACAGCAACATGCAGAGGACAGGAAGAAATGGAAATGGATGATCCGCTGTGGCGACGCCTGACGGGAACAGCCAAAAGAGAAGAAGAAGACAATTTAGACCAACACTTCTAGTGAATCCATGTGGTAATAACCCAGTATTTAATAATAAACTCAACTCTTCATCTAATAAGGCCTTATAATGCAAAGAAATTTTGCTATGCAAATATCTATAGCTAATGGAGAACAACCCAATATGCTGTAGTCTGGAATAATATGGAAGACTTCTAATTTCCGATGTCTTTTAGTAAACATTCACTGGTACCCTCCAAAGTTAGTAAGTCACCTTTACTATATATACAGAACAAATAATTATATTCAATAATAGGGTGAATATATATGACACACCATTTTATCAAGAATTCCTTAATAATTGAACTGAAATTCCTAAAAATCATCTCTTACTGTAATAGATTTAATTTTTATAATCTGTGCCTGACTCCTACATTTAAAACCGTCAAAGACTAAAATACTTAAAACCTTGTATTTGTTCATCAGTTTCAGTTCAACAGATGAAGGTTTAACTGTTAATGTTAACAATAGGTTTCCCAAAATATAGGACTTCACATTTATTTTTGTTAATATTGAGTCCATTGTGCTGGAGCCAGATTGTCACCAAACTTAAATAAGAATTTAGATTGGCAAGATCTCTCTCAGAAGTTATATCACATTTGAACTTAACATCATTTGCGTATTTAGCCATCCATACAGTAGGTGATTTGGGTAACATGAAGAAAAGAATATTTAGTAATGTGGGTCCCAAAACAGAGTCCTGGGGAACACCATTATACACCTGAGCCCTATTTAAACTGTAGCAACCAGGTTTAACTCTTCATGATCTTTCCAGTAGCCAGTTAGAGACCCACAGAATAACATATAGGTTTATTGACCTCTTACACAAAGCCTTTATAATAATTTGATGAGGAATACTATCAAAGGCTTTGGAAAAGTTTAATAGATCACTGCTACTGATAAACCCTAATTTAATGGAAGAGTAAGAGGATTGTAAAAATCAATCAAGTTTGTAAATGTAGCTCTAGTACGTAAGAACTGATGTGTCTTTTAAGTTTTTGATTAATACTGACAAGAAACATCTTTTAATGCTTTTTCTAATGTGGTTAAACTGATTGGTTTGTATGAAGATGCAACACTTTTGTATGATGATGTAACACTAGGGGAGAAAAGACAACCATGGAGATTATCTGGACCAGTACTGCTATCCTTGCTTATTCTACCCAAATGCTTACATACTAGGTGCAGCCCAAAAGATGGATATTCGTAATTGTTCAGTGTACAGTATCAGTATCAGTATTACACTGAATATATTCCATCTTCCTGGATGGTCCATAAGCAAAAAATAATCAGTAAACACATTGGTCAATCTTGCACCTGCTTACATGTATGATGCAATGGGGTTCTCATCAAACCGTTCACTTCTGCATGTATTATTACTGAATCAAAGTCTACCTTCAACTACTGCAGTCCCAAATAAATGTCAGCTAGTTCACATCTGCCGAGACTTGATACTGTTATTTCCCTATCAATTGTACTTACTGGTCTGATGGATTTTCTTATCATAGAGTCTCCCCTAATTAAGACTCTTCTGATTTCTTTCTTTCAGCAACAACCTCCTCGGTCTAAATTCTAAAATTTCCACCTACAGACTACAGGTCATCTCATGTATCTTTTATTTATCTTAACATTCAATAAATCTTCCTCACTGTTTCCATTATCGTTTTGCATCTTTTCCTATCCCTTTGAATGTTGTTACCTTCCAAGCCTAACTCTGCAATATTTTTTCCAATGTCCATGTTGGCTAGATTTTCAACTTGATTTAGATAAAGTAGTAAAGACCACTCAGTTTGTACTTCAGCTTCCATAACCCGTAATATGTGACTATTGCCCATTCTAACACATTTCTCCATACTGTACATCTCCACCTGACTAACATCTTCAGAGTATTATACCTTAGTCCAGCAACCCATATATGAAGTATCACCTGAGAGACAAGCACACCTAATGGAAACAGACTTGGGGTAGTCTCTAGGATACATACTTGTCCTTCCAGCAGGCCCTATTTATATCACAGGCAGGTTTAAGTCTTTAGAATGGGTAATTCTAGTGCTATTTATTTTGTGTACTTGCAGGAGGTCCATCAGGGTAGGGTCAACAATGCCTTGTATTTTGGGCATAGTTCTCCCCTCAACTGCCTGTAGGAGACAAAAAACTGGATAAGGTTTTTGGAGATCTGCAGAGGACATGTTACTTATGCCATGTATTTGTTTAGAGAGGAACCTCTGTGGACATTCCAGTTGTTGGATGTGCTTGGTTACATACATACCAAACTGGGCATCGTACTCAATGATAGGTTTGATGAATGCAGAATATACTGAACTAATGGTCTCCTTCGTCTTGGATGCCATACCTTTGTTTTATAAGTTGCACAACATAGAATCATTTCCTTGCAACTGTAGACATCTGATGTTCAAGGGTAGAATACTGTCTATGTGTGTCCCCAATCCCTGGCTACTGGGTCAGCTCTTAGAGATTTGCTGTCAATATGATAGTTACCAGTAGTGGATGACTTCTTGAAGGATATTATTATGCATTTCTTGACCTTTAGTTTTAGTCCATGGCTCTGATAGAAGTTATTTGTCTGTGTCAGCACTTGGTGGAGAGCATTACTGTCAGTGGGGGATTCTATGACTGCTCCTAATTTGCAATTGTCTGCAAATTTGGTCAGTCAGAGGCCTTTGATACTGGCCTTGACTTCGGAGAAGTAGATGCCAAAAAGGTGCAGTTCCAGGACTGATCCCTGAGGGACTTGTTACTGGCCTCTTTGTAGAGGTGAACTCCCCAACTTTAACTTCCTGAGTCCTGTCTGTGAGCCAGCTGACTATCCACCGGGTGACATAAGGGCTGATACCTATTCCACTGAGTTTTTCAACAGTGCATGAGTAGGGTATTGTGTCAAATGACTTGGCCAGGTCCATGTAGGCAATGTGAACCATTTTGCCCTTGTCCATTGCTTTGGTGACCTTCTCAAAGACGTCCACCAGGTTGAGTAGGTATGGCCTGTCCTTGAGGAAACCAAATTGGATTGGGTTCAGTGTCTGGAGGTTTCTGATTTCATTATTGATAATTTCCATGATAATTCTATCCATGGATTTGCATATGAGACCAGTGAGACTTGTGGTTCTGTAGTTTCCAGGCTCTGTAGATAGCCCACCTTTGTGTAGATGGATGATAGTTGCTATTCTCCATTCATGAGGCATGAAGTCTGTTTGGAGGCCATGTTTAAATAGAGATTCCACAGGGCCTGATAGGCCATGTTTTATGCTATTTAGAAGGTAGCCTGGAATGTCATCTGGGCTAATTGATTCAGTATTCTTGGCCTTAGAGAGAGCATTGAGAATGTGTTTCCTAGTGATACTGGAGGAGTTATATTTGATTGTATTTCCTAAGGGAGGCTGAGGGTGAGAGAGGGGTAAAGTCAGAGCTGAATTTGTTTGTCAGTAGGTTTACTATATCTTCTGGCTCAGTATAGGTAGCTCCATTAACAATGAGTTCTGCCCACAATTGAGTATTTTCTTTCAGACTGCGGACATAGCTAAAGAATGCCTAGTGGTTGTCCTTGGCCTAGAAGGACAAACATACCTCAAATTTGGCTTTGGTAGATTTTATTTGTCCTCTGAGTTGTTTGTTTAGTTTAATGAGGCCTATAGCAGCTGCTTCCAACAAATGTAACTAGCAGTTTGATATAGTTTAAAAGAAAGGAGACAGAAACACTTTTTTTTGGCTCCTCATTTTAAAGTCCAGGGGAATACCAGATCCGGGGACAACACACTTTGAATGCAGAGTAATTTACCTTAGTCCATCGACCCATTTGTGAAGTATCACCTGAGAGAAGTAGAAGCGATGGCAACAGAGCAGGAAAAGGATCTGTAAATATTGATCAGACTTGATGTACAACACCAGCAGAGTAAGAGGACAGTGGCAGCAACCAACAGAATGCTGGAATATATCCTCAAGAAAGTAGACTCCAGAAGTAATAAAATAATATTCTCACTTTTCCAGGCCATATCAGGTCACACATAGAGTGCTGTGTACAGCTCTGAGTACCATATGAGAAGAGGGACAACAGACTACTGTAAAGTGCACAGAGGAAATCAGAAGAAGGAAGCATGGATGAAGTAGAAAGTATGTGACTAGGGACTAGGAGAGCTGACGTTCTGCTTAGTATGGACCAGAAGGGAAACAGGGATGGTATGAGTGCACACATTCACACCAAGAAGGTATGAAGAGGTTTTCCTGAAAACGGAAGACAGATAGTGGGGGGTACAGTCTGCAGTCTGTAGAGACATACATCCCCTGGGATCTGTGAAAGCAATTCATCAGGGAAACCATTGTGAATCCATAGAATGGACTATCACAAATGATGGTGGAGAAGAAATCCATGGAGACATTTAAAAAGACATAACAAAGCTGTAGAAGTGAAAGGAAAAATAGATGCAGGAAGTCTGAATACCAAATACACTATAAAGGCAGACTACATAGGCTTATTGTCTTTGTTTCCTGCTATCAAATAAACTGTAATATAAAGTAAAGAACTATTACTGGAGCTGAATGGCTTTACTGAAAGACACATTACTCAATAGATTCCATTGTTTTTGACCACTCATATCTACTGCTGACTTCCAGTCTTTTATTTCTTGCTCGATTCACCCTACTTCATAGGGTTAGGAAAAGGAAGTTCTACAGCAGCCTAGGAAAAATGGCAGCTTTGAAGGAGCAAACTTGCTCTAACAAAGAAGAGCTTTAAATGCTGTAATATAGATTAGTCTTACCCCACCTTCTACTCATATGCTGACACCATACCTCTCAACCTCTTAGTGAATGAAGTCTGGACATTGGACAAAGCCTAAAATAATGAGGGCGGGGACAAAGGCCTAAAATAGGGACAGATTTTAAATATCACTAATAAACTTAGAAACTCGCTAGAATAACATGATTTGTGTTAGCATGCATTTTATGAAGGATATGAAGTCACTAACTCAAATGTTTGTTATTATTTAGTGACTTCAATCCTCTGTGATTTGCCAGAAAACTAGAACTTTTCTGAGGAGCAGAACAAAAATATAAGGCAAAAATCTGGACATTTTGAGAAAATCTGGACAATTGAAAGGTATGGCTAACACCTGTTAGTGTGTACAGTTATGAGACTAGCCCTACTGCCTTCATTGAAGGGTGTCCCAGCTGTGGCAAAACCTCATAGCCTCAGCCTGAGGGAAGACAGCTGGAATTGGCCTTTAATTCCCTCCCCTAGGTAGCCCTTCAGCTCCTGAGTTTCATTTCATTCTTAACATTATTTGCCATACAGTTGTATGCTCTGTGCACTGCCATCTGGGAAATAGGCAGGGAATTCTATTTTTTTATTGGAACATGATGCAGAAGGACACATATATAATATGTGAACCAAATGGCTCCAAGTGCACCACAGAGTAGATCTACTACTAGGCTTTCTCATCTTCAGACTTCTCCAATCTATACCCACTAATCACTACCAAACATTTTACCAAACACACACACTATAACCTCAGATGCCTCTCCCAAATTACTCCCCCCACTCCAGCTCACAGGCTACACTGCACCCGTGTTGCTTCTGTGCTTCTCTCCTTCCTTGCTCCTAAGGGGATCTCTGTCCCCACCACCTAAATGAAGTACAATCCCACGTCTTCACCTTCAGAGCTGAACTTAAAAAATTCCTCCATACCAGCCCAAACCGTACTATGCATGCAGCAGTCCACATCATCTTAGGACCTCTGAACATCTAGCCTTACTCCCTGTCAACTACTAACTCCTTCTCTACCCTCTCCTGCCTTGAGTCGTATTACCCCACCTGAATTATAATAATGTAAATTGTACATTTCTCCTGTAATTGTTACTGAATCTACTAATTACTACCATTCGGTTTTTGCTATATATTGTTACATTCGACTTCTCTAACCCTACCTAAGTTAACTAAATATCAACAACTGTTATCCTTGTATATTATGTGCATGTAGTTGACCTTCAATTGCAGTGATTCTACTGCTTGATTCATTGGTAAAAGTTTGTATATAATCTCTGATGTGTAAATAATGTACTTCAGCATTATGTACATTTTTTTATATTGTACTGAATCTTGGGAATTTGCTATTCATTCTAGCTGTACTATTTGTGGAGCTTTTCTTCCCAGGCCTCTGCTGAAAAAGGGCTTTGGTTCAGTGGAACTCACCCACTCATCAAATAAATAAATTATGCTCTGTATTTGATATGTACAGTTTACTGCCTCTGTGTTCCACTTTTTTTCTTTTTGAATTATTTCACCTGGGTAGTACCTTCAAATGGTTAGTTGCATTCAGTGTAACCTGATAAAAATGTAAAATGACCAAATAAAATAAAGTTAATAAATATACCACACCAAGAGCCACAATCCAGTGGACATTGAGGTAGGTTGCATATCCAAAGGAAATGTAATTAATCTAAGGAAGTCTTGTATTGTTTGTTGGATGGAAATGCTTACTAATGAACAGAAGTGAAAATTTCTTGTGGCGTCTCCATGTTTATGTTAAGCTGCTTTTGGTGTTTTAAGTTTGGTGAATATATATATATATATATATATATATATATATACACACACAGAGAAAGAATAGAAAAAAAATGGGAACAGAGCAAACAGCAAAAGAGGGAGAGAGAGAGAGAGAGAGAGAGAGGAAGGAGAAAGTGTTTTCTTACTAGTCTCTCCTGTCTAGTGTAATACCAAAAAGACAGTGAACAAAATCTTCAAATAAACTGGCTTTCAAAAAAATCATGTATAAGTTCAGAAGTGATTCATTATACAATTGTTTTTTCACTGGTTAACTTGGTGAGACAAATTACTTAACATGTTTGCTTTCACAGGATGATACGGAAGTAAGCTTGGATAAGACGCTTTCTCTGAGTCACTCAGTATGCTCTGAGTAAGGGAATCAAACACAGGAGAATGGAATGAATCTGTTTAACAGCTCATGGACATAATCATTTGTGTTATACTGCATTAGTATGCAAATCCTTGCATGGATTTAGTTCACCATGCCTTTAAAAATTAATACAGGTGCTGACAGTTGAAATGTACAATAAAGATTGCACATATCTTTCCAAGAGGGTGCAGTGCCACCTACAGGACAGATTGAATGTCATTGACTTAAAGGAGCCATGAATTGTAATGCAAGTTTACTGCTTAGGAACAAACATTAAAGTCTTAACAACAAATGAGAATTGTATACTAGTCTGAAAAGAGAGCTGCAAATGCAGATAGGTGGCTTGGCTACATCTGCATCACTATTGACTTATATTTAAGCACAGAGGAGCACTTAATGTAGAATAGTGCTTCCTCTCCTAAACCTTATTCACACAGTAAGAAAAGAATAACATTGTCTTCTGCTTTGTGCCACCTGGAAATGGTTTTCTTCTGTGTAAAATAAATCACACCACTGCCAGCATTATTGCATGCATTTGTTCACTATTACCACTGGTGATAATTTTCATGTGTCCCACATCTCACCTTAAGTAGTATATCCTAAATTTGTGTAACATACAGCCAGAAAACTGGTGGCACATTTTCAAGTATAGTAAAATCATGTGAGTTCTGTCAGTTAAGTTTTCCTTTGTGTATGCTAGAGTGATTTATTTATTTTTACTTATTTAACATTTGTTAAGTGGGAAAGTCTGACGTGGAACTAAGCCAATTTTCACCAGAGGCTTGGGGAGAAACGCTCCAGATGCATGTCTTTGTAACGTGGGAGGAAACCGGAGCACCAGGAGGAAACCCACACGAACGCAGGGAGGACATGCAGACTCCACACAGAAGGCACCCCCAGCTGAGAATCGAACCAGAGAACCTCTTGCTCTGAGATAACAACACTTCCATGATGGAGAAATAGATCTTTCAATGTATACATACACATTGAAAGATCTATTTCTCCAACACTTCCATGATGGAGAAATAGATCTTTCAATGTGTGTGTATACACACACATATCTATCTATATATATATATATATATATATATATATACACACACACACACACACACATATATGTATATATATATATATATATATATATATATATATATATATATATATATATATATATATATATATATATATATATCAGTGGTGGGTAGCAACAAATGCACAAGCGCATGCCCATAATTTCTATCCCATATCCTGTTAATCTAGGACAAAATGTTTAAAATCCAGTACAAAGATACCTGCAGAACCCTGCACTGACATGACCTGTACTGACTGGTGTCTGTGCATACTATTGTGTACTTCTTGATATTGAAATAATAAAGGGTCACTGTTCAGAATCAATGTGCAGCAGTGCACATTGATTCTGAACAATGACCCTTTATTATTCAGAATCAATGTGCAGCAGTGCATGGAATGGTAAACACACACACACACACACACACACACACACACACGTAGCTATATATTTATATCTCTAGCTATCTATATAGATAGCGAGAGATATAGATATATAGATATATACCTAGACGTGGATCTACATCTGAAGGTCAACTTACCAGAATGTTGATGGTTACATGATTGAGACCGGATGATTGAAGCCCCAAAATCCTGATGGTCCGGAACATTGAAACCACACATCAAAAAAGTGGCAGTAAGTGGTTGTGTGAGAATTCATAAATTCCAACGCCTTGGATCAGCTTATCCACACCCCCACCAGGGCCAGCAATATCCTAGACCTGGTCATTACCAACATGAGCAACTGGTGTTCCACATCAGAGGTCAATTCCTCGTTGGTCAGATCTGACCACAAGCTAATCACCCTAGACATCCACTTCCTACCCCCACCCCCCATTACATTAACAACTGTAAAAAATTTCTCCAAAGCCAACTTCACGCTTCTTAAGACAGGAGTGGTAAACTTCACGACACCCATGCAGACAGACAATAGAGGTACAACTGCTGAATCCTACACAAATGCACTTTATAAACACACGAGTGCATGGATCGTGCAATCCCTAACAGAACCAAGATGCTATCCTTCAAAAAAAAGGAAGTCAATCTGGTGGTCCACTGCCATAAACAAACTCTACAACAGAAAAAAGAAACTGTTGCAAAAAAGAGTAAAATCCCATGACTGGAGGAACTCCCTGGTCAGCCTCAGTAAAAAGTTGAGATCCCTCATAAAATCCTACAAAGCTAGTTACGAAAATAAAATCCTCACTGATTCTAAAGACAACCACAAAGCATTCTATAGCTATGTCAAGAATCTCAATGGCAACACTCAGATCTGCTCTGAGTTGCAGCACAATGTCGCTAAATATACAGAACCA
The DNA here is from genome assembly GCF_019279795.1 of Protopterus annectens. Classification (NCBI taxonomy): domain Eukaryota; kingdom Metazoa; phylum Chordata; order Ceratodontiformes; family Protopteridae; genus Protopterus; species Protopterus annectens. The sequence continues at coordinate 1,470,845,021 of NC_056729.1, forward strand.
ACTGATATTGCCAACATCCTGGCAGATAAGTTCAGTGCTAACTTTACCCCTCTCTCACCCCCTAAAAGGCCCATCTCTATACAGGAAGAATGCAAAGTTCCTGTAATCATGGCTGCACAGGTAAAAACCAAACTCTCCAAAGCCAAGAACACAGCATCCATGGGACCTGACAACATCCCAGCCTGCGTTCTACATGAACTACAGAATGAACTGACACCCCACCTAAGTGCCATGTTCAATCATAGCCTCACCTTAGGCTTTGCACACAATGAATGGCGCACAGCGATGGTTATCCCACTCCACAAATGGGGAGCCACCACGGACCCCAGGAACTACTGCCCCATTAGCCTGATGTGCCTGGTATGCAAGGCTATGGAACGTATCATCATGGAACTTAGAAACAATGACATTGATAATCTCTAAACTCTGAACCCCACCCACAGTTTGTAAAAGGCAGATCATGTCACCTAAACCTGATGGACTTCTTTGAAGCGGTCACCAAAGCCATAGATGAGGGTAAGGTGGTTCACACAGCCTATCTAGATCTTGCCAAGGCTTTCAACACCATCCCCCACTCTGGAATTATAGATAAACTCACTAAACTAGGTATAAATCCCTATGTCACAAGATGAGTTGCCAACTGGCTCACTGACAAAACCCACACTGTAAAAGTAGCAGACTCCAAATCCGACTTCTGACCAGTGACAAGTGGAGTACCACAGGGTCCAGTCCTGGGTCCTCTCCTGTTTGGTATCTACTTCTCAGAAGTACAGGCTAACACAGAAGGTCTTTGGCTAATGAATTTCGCAGATGACTGCAAACTAGGAGCCATAATCAAAGCTTCTAATGATGTGGACATCCTACAAAAGGGCCTCAATGAGACAGATGCCTGGTTTCAAAGCCATGGCCTCAAGCTCAATGCCAAAAAGTGCATTGTCATCCCTTTTGGTAAAAACTCTGTACCCATGAACTATCACATAGGCGGTAGTCCACTTAACACCAAAAGTGTGATAAGAAACATTGGGACACAGGTGGACAGTAGACTCTCCTTTGATAATCACATCGCCACAGTAGTCAGGAAATCCTTCTACGTGGCACACCTCATCACAAAAGGTTTCTCATCCAGGAAAAAAGAGGTCATTGTTCCCCTCTACTCGTCACTCATTAGACCCATTATAGAGTACAACGACCCTTTTGGTATGTACCTCACAAGACATCTACAACAATTGGAAAGGCTGCATAAATACCTCAGAAAGAGGATTAACAGCCTCAAACAGATGCCCTACGCAGACCATCTAAAAAAACTCCAGCTTTACTCCACCGCATATCGGCTACTCAGAGGTGATCTCTGCCTAACATACAAAGCTATGTCAAACCCAGAGCTGTTGGACATGCTCCACTTAAAGAAATCCCAATCCCTCTGAGCTACACGCTCTAGGGACCTAAACCTTGTCACCACAATAAACAGAACATGCTGGAGGGATAGACTCCTGTCCCAGAGGCTTCCCATACTCTGGAACAAACTACCTATCTATATCAAACAAAGCTCCTCATTAGCACTCTTCAATAAAATCTTGATGATTAGATGGGAGATAGGAAATTCACCCGGGGGATCACTTCTGTGGCTCTGCTCAACAGGGGCACAGGAAAATAATTTTCTTGGGTGGCGGAAACCAGTGTACCTTTTTGGCTAGGCTTATATAAGCCCTAGGTCCAGTAGCCTAGCACCTACCTATGAACTTATGAACCTATGAAAGGGGATTGGAGGTTTGCCTTTTTTTCAGAGTAAGTGCAATCATGAAATTGGCATGTGCTTGCGTGTGTGAGTGTGTGTGTGTGTGTGTGTGTGTGTGTGTGTGTGTGTGTGTATATATATATATATATATATATATATATATATATATGTATATATATATATATATATATATATATATATATATATATATATATATATATATATATATATATATATATATATATATATATATATATATATATATATGTATATATATATATATATATATGTGTGTATATGTGTATATATATATATATATATATATATATATATATATATATATATATATATATATATAAAATATTAGCGGGGGGGGTTGGGGTTTTAGGGAGTATTTGCTCCCATGCAAAACATTTTTCTAATTTTGTGAGCTTTCAATGTTCCAGCATGTCAGGATTTTAGGGATTCAATCATCCTCTCTCAGTCATGTAAACACTGACATTCTGGTAAGTTGACTGATACAGATCCAAACATACACATCTTTTCTATCTATCTATCTATCTATCTATCTATCTATCTATCTATCTATCTATCTGTCTGTCTGTCTGTCTGTCTATCTATCTATCTATCTATCTATCTATCTATCTATCTATCTATATCAGAATTATCATCAACTCCCTTTTTTCCCATTTTATACATGCAGTTGGGGTATTTTGTCAGCTGTCACCATTGCTCTTGATTCAGTGCTATTCTCCTACCTTTTTCAACAGTCTTGCCTGACAGTCACATATCGTCTCTCTCAAAATCCATCCATTTCGTTGCTGGATATACTCACTTTCTCCTGCCTTCTTTCTAATGTTTTCTGTTGTCATGCTCATGTACCCAAAGCACAAAGATCTGTTTTCTTTGACTTTCTCAGCAATTACAGCTACTTGGGTTTCTGCTGTGACGTCCTCATTTCTTCATCTGTCCCACATTGTACATCCTACAACCAATCTCAAGCACTTCATCTCCATCACTCTTAACTTGCTCAACTGCTCTGCCCTCATTGCCCAGGTTTCTGTACAATACAGTAGTGCTGGTCGCACCACTGTTTTATACACCTTACTTTTCAGCTTCATTGGAATGCTTTTGTCACACACTACCCCTGACAATCTGTGCCAGTTGCCTGCAAACCCCTCTGATCTAGCTTTGACCTCCTCATTCATGCTTCCATTCTCCTCAACTACCGCTCCCATTTAATCTTAATCTTTTCCAGTATTTCCCCTTCTGTCTCAATTCACATTGTCTCCTGATTTCCCCCACTTGCTTCCATTTCAGCCTTACCTGCTAACATTGTTACATGTAATTGTGCACTATTACCACTGCTGACAATTTTCATGTGTCCCACGTCCCATGTCATCTAATATATCCTAAATTCCATACCCTTACCATTTGCTGAAGGTCTTGTTTACAGTCTACTTGTAATGCCACATCATCTATATACAGCAGGTTTGTTAATCTGTCTCCTCTGGCCTGTGTCTTAATGTTGTCTGTCAACAGTATGAATAGTCGTGGGCTCAGAACTGAACCCTGGTGCACACCCACTTCCACTTGGAACCCCTATATGTTTTCTCCAAGTGTAGGAATGCCCAGTTAGACTCTTTCCTCATCACAATCTTCTTCTGTTTTGCTGCAAACATCAGGACAGTTGTGCTGCATCATGATCTGAATCCAGACTGTGCATCTCCCATCTTACATTTTACTATTCTACATATTCATTACAAATTATCTTCTCCAGCACTTTCATGCAATGTGGCAAAAGTTTGTTTCCTCTGTGCGGCCCACTGCTGTGAATGTCCCCATTGTTCTTTTACAGTGGCACTAGAATATTTATTCTCCAGTCATCTGGCATATGCCTTTCTCTCTATACCACTATGAGTATCCTCTGGAGCCATTTCTTCTCAACCCTTCCAGTATTTCGATCATATTTGCCATGACCTCATATAAACCTGCTTCTTTCTTGATTTAATTGTCCTTAGTGCTGTTCTTAATTCTTCTAGAGGTAGGCTCATCTTCTTCCTTCATCATTGGCTGTATCTGGAGCAGTACAGCTTCTGTGGAGAGTTTTCTTTATTCAGAAGCTCCTGGAGTTACCCCTTCCATCTGCCTTTGATGTCCTATGGACTGGTGAATAGTTTGTTGATTGCATCCATTATGAAGGGTGTCTGATAACAATCTTCTTTATCTTTCTGTCTTTGCCTTGCAACCTGATAGAGTTTATTTGTGCCATATGTTGAGTTCTTTTCCAGAAGCTAGTAGAGTGCCTCTTGATGCCTTCTTCTTTGCCATTGCAACTGCTCTTAGCCTCTCTGTTAACCAAGCAGTATTCCTTCTTAGCCTGGTCCATCTTTTCTATCTCCCACTTTTACCTACACTCCATCTATCTTTGATGACATCTTGAATTTCTGTATTACACCACCAGCTTCCCTCATGGACTTCTATATCTGGCTCAACCACCTATCTGTTCTATGGTCCTCACATATGCTGTTTTGAGGCACTGCCATCCTTCTTCAGCTCCACCTATTTCCTCTTCTTTCTGAGGTGGTAGAGCCATAAGTATTTCCTTGAACTCTTGTGCTTTCAGTCTAGTCAACTTCCAAGTCTTCAGCCTAGTCCCTGGTGCCCTTAGAGCCTTCTCTGATCACTGCTTGCAAATGATTTGACAGCCAGTGGTTTATGCTGTGCGAACACTGTTTCACTGGGGATGACTTTGCAATCACTGATTCTTCCTCAATACCCTTTCCATATTACGAGGAACTATACCCAAGTTACATGTGGGCCACTGTTGTATGTGAGACAGTGAATGTCTCTCTTGTTGAACCACCAGAATCCCCCACACTTTCTTCTAATTCTGGGACAGTTCTTTACTTTGCACTGTTGCTGTATTTACAAATGTTCTATAGTATTAAATGCCAATACAATGCTATGTGCTGTATAGAAGGAACACTATACCTTCATGCTAGAACAAGTACGGGAGCTAGAACATGGTGGAAGGACCATAGGCTTACAGTACTAGTTCCAACATACAGGTGGAGTATTATCAGGACAGGGGCTTGGAGATGCTGGACAGGGACTGCACACATAAACAACAGTGTGTTTTGCAACTCATTTCCGATATGACTGAAAACTCTCTTGTTCCAATAAAGAAAAAAGTTATGTAGTGCCACCATTGTGCTGTTGTGTCATTTACTGCATGCATTATAGCATTTTGTCTATCATGCATGCAGTATCATGGGCTACATACAGGTGGCACTGTGGAGCTGGACAACATCTGAGAATGCTGAAGGTTAACAGTGGGCTCCACAGTTGTCTGACCATGCCAGAAATAGGTAATGAGCTTCATTTAGACTGCTATAGGATGTCAATATCTGATTCTGGTGTATCAAGTACTCCACAGACCTGTGGTACTGGCATACTATCAGGGAGTCTACAAAGTGCTTTCACCCCCCAGTGTGATGTTATATCATAGAAGATGGCTGGGATTTAGATTCAGAGTAGCACTGCAGGATGTCAAAGGCCAGATGCAGTGCTTCAGTGAGTGTTCTGGAATGTAACCCCTAATCTGTTTAAGGATGGCTTCTGAAGCTGAAATGGATTTGGCTCAATAATAAAATAAGTTAAAAAATAATAAACTGACAGCAGGAGTTAAAGATTAACAAAACTCAGTTCTCATCTATGAATGCCTTTTGGTCCATTTTTGTTGTGCACATTGCAAATACTACTAATTTTCTTATCTTGATTATTTCTCTTCTGCACATTGTAAATAATTACTAATCTATCATATTACACCTGCAACTGTATTCTATCTCTTGTCTAATTTTGTATACTAATGTCATCTGTATTTATTGCAAAAGTACTTCTTTGTCACTGCTTTTCATTTTGATATAACAATGTTTGTCTTTGACTGTCCCCAGGTCATGGCTAAAAAGTGCACATGGACAAGTCCACCTACCTACTTAACAAATGTAATAAATAAATACATAAATAAATACATGTTAACAGAGAACTGACATATAAGTATCATAGAAGATAACACAGATACATGTATCAAAGAAGATAGCTCAGATGATAGCTCAGTCATCTGTGCCACAACAAAGACTTGGTTTAAAGCCATAGAAATTACAGCGGTAGGTGCAAGGCTACATAGCCTTCCACATTTTTAGACCAACAAGACCAGACTGGGGCTAAAGGTAGATGTGTCTTTATCTACATAAGAACAAACATAGCTCCAGGTTAGTTAAACAGAATGATACCATGGGGCTCATCCACATGCAAGTCCCTATAGATTTATAGGTTCATATGTGTTTACTAGGCTAACAACCACAAGGACCCTTCCAGGCCTAGCCATGCATCCCAAATCACTGACAAGTTCTGGTACGCTTGATAAGTGTAAACAGGGGCTTGAGAGATGAAACATTTATAAGAAGGGGCCTGGGAGATGACCCATTTACAAGTTGCCTGTGTCCATTAGAGATGTAGGTGCAAAGTCAGGGATAAATTTCCTGTTCCCCATTCAGCTGTCCAAGATACACTTAAATTGGGTTAGGGAGGAATTCTGCTTCACATGAGTGGGGAGCCTGTTCCAGAGACGGAATAGTCTCTGGGATACATGCCTGTCTCTCCAGCAGGTCCTATTTGTATTAGAGGTAGGATTTATGTCTTTAGAATGGGTAATTCTGGTGCTGTTTGTTTTGTGGATATGCAGAAGATCCATCAGAGAGAGGTCTGACAATGTCCTGTATGCCAGGCAGAGATCTCCCCTCAATAGCCAGTAGGAGGCAGAATGCATGGATAGGGCCTTGAGGCAGTTTGCATAGGGCATTTTACTTATGCCCTGTATTCTTTTAGTGAAGAACCTCTGTGGACATTCCAATTGTTGGATATGCCTGGTTAGGTAATACCAAAGGGAGCATTGTACTCAGTGATAGATCTGATGAATGCTGAATACAGTGGAACAATGACTTCCTTTGACCTAGATGCCATACCTTTGTTTATAAATTGTGCAACACAGAATGATTTCCTCACTACTGTAGACACTTGATGTTCAAAGGCTAGATTACTGCCTATGTCTGTCCTTAAGTCTTGACTACTGGGTCAACTCTAAGGTGTGTGTTGTCAATATGATAATTACCAGGAGTGGATGACTTCACAAAGGAGTCTATCTTGCATTCCTTGGCATACAGTTTTAGTCCATGGCTCTGACACCAGTTGTTTGTCTTTGTCAGCCCTTCCTGGAGAACATTTGTGTCAATGTGGGATTCAGTGACAGCCCCTAATTTGCAATCATCTGCAAATGTAGTCAGCCAGAGACCATTGACATTGGGGATCCAATGTCTGTCTGCCTGGGATGACATGCTGGACAAGCCACGCTGCTTCGCAAGGGACGGCTTGCACCTGTCACCCCTGGGATTCCGGATATTGGCAAAGGCTCTTGCCACCCCCATAGTGCCTTTTTTAGGCAAGGCTCAAATTCTAAACCTACCACCCTAGAACACAAAAAAGGAAAAAAACTAAGGGTAATGCTGCTCAATGCCAGAAGTCTAAATCTCAAAATGCACGCACTCGAGGCCCTTCTCAGTATGGAGAACATCGATGTCTGTGCAGTGACAGAAACCTGGTTCAAGGCTCCTGAGAGCACCCCAGCACTATCAGGTTTTACCTCTTATCATGCGTTCCGCCCCAAAATCCGGACAATACCAAGAAAGGAGGGGGTATCCATATTCATCAAAGACACCCACACCTCAAGACTGGTGGCAACGCACGATGCATCGGAGACCATCCAGGTGCAATTAACCATAGGCAAGACTGCTCTGCAAATTGTAGCATGTTACAGGCCACCCTCACAAACTCAGGAACCTCACATGGCCTTCCTGAAAACACTAGAGGGATAAATGTATCACCAAACACCATCATACTAGGTGACTTCAATTACCCTAATATAGACTGGGAACACTACTCAAGCCCAAACACCCTAGCCCAAAAGTTCCTGGAATTCATAAACTCAAATGCCATGGAACAACTAGTCACCATCCCCACAAGAGGAGAAAACATACTTGATCTCATCATCACGAACATGGGAGCACAATGTTCAACACTGGAAGTATACCCTCACTGGTGAGATCAGATCACAAACTAATCTCGCTGGAGGTCCTCATCCCACCCCCACCTGAAATAAAAAGACCACAGTAAAGAACTTCTCGAAAGCCGACTTCACACTTCTAAAGACTAGTGTGGTCTCCTTTAAGGCCCCGAGCCGACGGAAAACAGTACTCAAGCCACTGAATCACTTACAAATGCCTTCTACCAGCACCTGCAGGACTGCATGGATAAGGCAATCCCAAGCAAAACAAAGACTCTTTGTACCAAAGGCAAGCGTCCACTCTGGTGGACCCCAGCCATAAACAAACTCTACAACAAAGGAGGAAGCTACTACAAGATAGAGCAAAATCCTTAAAAGGTAAGACACCCTTGATCACTATAAGTAAAAAACTAAGAGCTCTCATAAAATCATCCAAAGCAAATTTTGAGAGAAAAATAGCTAAAGACTCAAAAGACAATCATAACGCCTTCTTTAGCTATGTTAGAAACCTGGGAGGAAACTCCCAGATATGCTCAGAACTAGTTCAAAATGATGTGAAGATTACTGATCCTACAGACATTGCCAACATACTGGCTGACAGGTTCAGTGCAAACTTCTCCTCCCCCAAAAGGAGAGATATCTATACCAAGCGATTCCAGCCCCCCAAACATCTCCAACGCCCAAGTGAGAACTGCTCTCTCCAAAGCAAAAAACACAGCATCCATGGGACCTGATGGTGTCCCTGGCTGTGTGCTCCATGAACTCAACGAGGAATTAAACCCACAGCTAGGACAGCTGTTTAATCATAGTCTTACCTCTGGATACGTACCCAGGGAGTGGCGCACTGCAACTGTGGTCCCACTTCACAAAGGCGGTGCCTCCACCGACCCTGGAAATTACCGGCCCATTAGCTTGACAAGCCTTATCTGCAAAGCCATGGAGAGGATCATAATGGACCTCATAAATAGACATAGGGAATTTGCAGACTTTGGATCCATCCCAGTTTGGCTTTGTCAAAGGCAGATCATGCCTTCTAAACTTGGTTGACTTTTTCGAAACAGTCACCAAAGCCATTGATGAGGGAAAGGCAGTCCATACAGCCTACCTCGATCTGGCGAAGGCCTTTGATACAATACCCCACTCGGGTATCATTGAAAAACTCATCAGCTTAAATGTTAACCCATACATCACAAGATGGGTTGCAAACTGGCTGAGTGACAGAACCCACAGGGTCAGAGTTGCTGGCGCCATGTCAGACTCAAAGCCTGTCACAAGTGGTGTACCACAGGGCTCAGTCCTGGGCCCACTCTTGTTTGGCATCTACTTTTCCAAGTACAAGCAAACACAGGAGGGTTATGGCTGACAAAGTTTGCAGATGACTGCAAACTGGGCCATAGTAGAAAACACATCTGACACAGATATCCTTCAGAAGGGTCTCACAGAAACGGATAACTGGTGCCAGAGCCATGGCCTAAAGTTAAATGCCAAAAATGCATAGTCATACCCTTCGGGAAAAACAAGGTTACCCCTAGCTACCAAATAGGTGGCAATCCACTGAGTACAGAAGAAGTTATCAGGGACCTGGGGACCCAGGTTGATAGTAGTCTGTCATTCGACACCCATGTAGCTAAAGTAGTTAGGAAGACCTTCTACATTGCCCACCTTATCATGAAGGGATTCTCATCTAGATCAAGGGAGGTCATAGTCTCCTATACTCATCACTCATCAGACCAATGATTGAGTACAATGCCCCATTCGGAATGTATCTGACCCGACACTTGCAGCAGCTGGAGAGGCCACAAAAGTTCCTCACCAAAAGGATAAAGGGTCTCAAACATCTGTCCTATGCTGCCCGACTGAAAGAACTCCAGCTCTATTCAGTCGCCACCGCTTGCTCAGAGGTGACCTTTGCCTAACATACAAGGCCATGTCAAACCCAGATTTGATGAATATGCTTCACCTCAAAAAATCTAGATCCGTCAGAGCCACAAGAGCGGGAGACTTAAACCTCGACACGGCTATTAATAGGACATGCTGGAGGGATAGATTCATCACCCAAAGACTCCCTATGCTGTGGAATAAAATCCCGGTATATGTGAGGCAGAGCACCTCGCTGGCCTTGTTCAAGAGAAATCTTGACCAATGGATGGGAGATCGCAGATATACCCCAGGGATTACCTCAGTGTCACTGCTCAACAGAGGCACAGCAAAATAATGGGTATAGTTCCCCATACTAAAGGGGTGGCGTAAGCCACAAAACTATGGGTTAGGCTTGTAAATGCCCTCGGGCAGATAGCCTAGTATGAACCTATGAACCTATGAACCTTGACTTCAGAGAAGCAAATGCCAAAAAGGAATGGTCCAATAACCGATCCCTGAGGGACTCCACTTTTGACTGGCCTCTTTGCAGAGGTGGAATCCCGAATTCTATCTTCCTGGGTCCTGTCTCTGAGCCAGTTGGCTCTCCACTGGGTGACATATGGGTTTTTACCTAACTTCTTGAGTTTGTCAACAATGCCCAAGTGTTGTATTGTGTCAAATGTCTTGGCCAGGTCAAATTAGGCAGTGTGAACCATTTTGCCATCATCCATTGATTTGGTGATTTTCTCAAAGAAGTCCACCAGGTTGAGTAAGCATGACCTGCCCTTTATGAAACCAAACTGGGTTGGGTCCAGTGTCAGGTGGTTTGCTATATCATTATTGATCATTTTCATGATAATTCTTTCCATGGCTTTGCATATAAGGCCAGTGAGACTTGTGGGTTTGTAGTTTCAAAGGTCTGTAGATGGCCAGCCATTTGTGCAGAGGGATGACTGCTGCTGTTCTCCATTCATGAGGCATGAAGCCTGTTTGGAAGGTACAGTGGAATAGTAATTCCAGAGGACCTGATAGGTCATGTTTCATGCAATTTAGAAGGCATCCTGAGATATTGTCTGGGCCCATTGATACAGTGTTCTTGGCTGAAGAGAGAACATTAAAGACCTATTTCTAGTAATAACAGGGGGAGTTATATTTGGAGGTATTTCCTGATGAAAGGTGGAGGGGAAAGAGGGGGAAGGTTGGAACTGAATTTATCAGCCAGAAGGTTTGCTATGTCTTCTGGCTCAGTACAGGTGGCTCCATTTTCAATGAGCTCCGCACACAATTTTGTATTGCCTTTAAGGTTGCAGACATAGCTAAAGAATGTCTTGTGGTTGTCTTTGACCTGGGAGGCCAAATTTACCTTAAATTTGGCTTTGGTAGACTTTATGTGTCTTCTAAATTGTTTGTTTAGTTTGTTGAAAGTGCTTTTATCCTGCTGGGTGCTGCACCTCCTAATTTTTGCCAGGGTTTTCTTCCTTATGTTATACAACCTATTGATGATGTGATTTCAGCAGGGTGGCTTGTTTTTTGTATTTAGTTCTGTACTTCTTCCTGGTGGGTACAGCTGCTTCAATGCAGCTATTAACATGTTTGTATAGGGTTTCTGTGAAGAGTTCTGCATAGGCAAATGTGTTCTCAGTGTTTATGGGGGCTTGAAATTTTGCCAGGTTATCACTTAATAGCAGGAAGCTAGCCTTGGAGTAGTTCCTGAATATTCCGGGGTTAGCTGGGGGGGTCCAGGTTTTATATTACTTCAAAGGAGACCATTTTGTGGTCTGACCTTACCAAGGAAGACATTACACTGGGAGGCATGCAGGAATCTCCCATAATAGTAAGGATGAGATCCAGTATGGTTGCACCCCTGGTTGGTGTATTGACAATCTGGTCCTTGGGAGTTTGTGTTTACAAAATACAGGAATCTCTGTACCTGTACATTAGTTATCATATAGGATTCGCAGTTAATTAACTGTAAACTGTAATTAAAGTCACCCATGAATATGGTATTGCATTGGATGGTGAGTGCTTCCAATAAGTTTAAATACATGTTATGGGTTTCCTGGATCATAGAGGGGGACCTATAGCTTGCAAGGAAGTGGTATTGGATTTTGACTACAGTGATCTGAACATGGAGTAGCTCAAGTGCATTATTCTATTTGACCAGCCTTGAGGTATATTTATTTTTGATGTAAATTGAGGCACCTCTATCCTTTAGTCCCTGTCTGTGTAATAGATGTTCTACATGTGTGGCAGGCATTATAACCTTGCACTGTCAGCATGCGCAGCATGGCTTTGAACCATGTCTCAGGTGACCGCAAAGATGTCAGTATTCTCTAGGGTGAACAGAGATTCTAGGGAGTAGAGTTTTTTCTTTAGATTCCTAGCATTGAGCAGTAATACCTTTAGATTTTGGCTAGCTACAGGTTGCCATCTATTGCCCTTGAGTCTCACAAGTCTTACCTAAACCTACTTGAGGCATTCAACATCCCTATTAATGGGTGACTTATCTACCCCCTCTATAGACTGTACAATCTATACTGCCTCAAAGTCACATGCACATTATTAACACAAACAATCTGGAAGAGATAGTGCACACTCCAATAAGAGGAACAAACATACTGGATTTAGTACTTACTAACATGGGACACCATTACCTCCCTCCCCGATCACAAAGCTGTCTGCTTTGAAATAGAAATCAACCTGGAGATCCCAGCTAAACCAGTAACAGTTAAGAACTATTCTAAGGCAAACTACAGCCTATTAAGTGACAATTTGTTAAAATTAAAGGCTCCTCCTAACTCCTCGACTGCAGCTACGTAAGTAGAATAATTTCAGAGGCCCTGTACAAACGTGAATGGTTGATAGAGGCCGCCATACCTACCAGAAGTAACCCCAAAACAAATACTAAAAACAAACCCCTTACCTAGGCTTAGAGATTAGTACTAGTTAAATGTCCTTGTGGGCCATTTTAAGCCTAGCCAATTACCAGGATCAAACAATGCACCTTGTATCTGTAAGGTAAACACCGTAACCGTTATGAAAACCTCCTATTCTACCTATATCTAAAAAGGGTATATAATAAAGGAAGAAAACTCATGGCCAAATCAGGAAGACCAACTCTCTTAAAGACAAGAGCTCTCTTATACATCTAAACAAGAAACTAAGTGGTCTAATTAAGTCTAACAAGGCCAACTGTGAGGTCAGGATCACCTCAGAGGCTAAGGACAATCACAAGGCCTTCTTCAGCTATGTCCAGAACCTTAATGGTAACCCATAGCAGTGTGCTGAACTGGTGGTGAACAGTACCACCTTAACTGATCAGGGTGATATAGCCAATGTACTGGCTGATAAATTCAGCTCAAACATCATCCCTCACTTCTCCCCAGCTCCACCAGGTGAATTCTCTCCAACGTACTACCCACAGCTATTAGCAGGGACCATGTGCTGGCAGCACTCACTACATCTTAGGGCACTGCTTCCATGAGTCCCAACAACAGTCTAAAATATGACCTATCAGGACCATTTGAGGCCCTCTTCAATTATAGCCTTAAAACAGGCAATTTTTCAAGTGAATGGAGGGCCACAGCAGTCATTCTCCTCCACAGGAGCAGACCATCAGTCGATGCAGAAAACTACAGACCCATCAGTCTAACAAGCTTAATATGCAAAGTCGATGTAGAAAACTACAGACCCATCAGTCTAACAAGCTTAATATGCAAAGCTAGGGAACTAATTATCATGTAATCATAAACAAGGAAATTGGCAACATACAGACACTGGACCCATCTCAATTTGGCTTTGTTATGGGGAAGGTCATGCCTACATAACCTGGTAGACTTCTTTGAAAGTGTAACTAAGACAATGGACAAGAATAAAACAGTACATACTGCATATCTTGAACAATGTTGTTTAGGCTCATGTCAAAGGAAAGTCAGGCTTACTGTATCTGGTGGACTTCTTTAAAAAGGTCACTGAGGCAACTGATGAGGGGAAAATGGTATATACTGCTACCTAAATCTGGCTAAAGCATTTGATGCAGTACCCCATTCAGGTACTGTTGACAAACTTTCTGAGCTAGGCATAGGTTCATAGGTATATACTAGCATAATTTTTTAAGGAACCTTTGAGGACATTCCAGCTGCTGCATATGTCTGTTCAGGTATATACCGAAGAAAGCATCATACTCTATGACGGGTCTGATGCGGGCCAGGTATAGCAGTATGATGACCTGTCTGGACCTAGATGCCATACCCTTGCTTATAAGTTGAGTAACACAGAAGGATTTTCTTACTGCCTTGGACACAGGTTGGTCAAAGACTAGGTTACTATCTACATTTGTTCCCAGATCCCTGACTAGTAAAACAACTTTTAAGGGTGTTTTATTGATGACATAGTTACCCAGGTTGGCAGACCTCCCAAAAGGTAGTATAATGCATTTCTTGGTACTGAGTTTTAGGCCACGGCTTTTACACTAAGTGTGTATCTGTATTAGAACTTCCTGAAGACTGTCCACATCTTGAGGGAATTCAATGACTGTTCCAATTTCGCAAAAACCTGCAAACTTTGTTAGCCAAAGGACTTTCACAATGGGTTTGACATCCAAGAAGTAGATAAAGAGGAGCACAAAGCCTTGGGAACTCCACTGGTGACTGGCCTCTTTGTTGAGGTGGCCTCACCAGTTCTAGCAATCTGGGTCCTATCAGTGAGCCAGATAGCTATCCAGCATGTTATAAAGGGATTTATACCTAGTTCCATAATTTGTTGACAATGCCTGAGTGGTGTATTGCATCAAATGCTGTATACAGATTGAGGTAGCAGTATGCACCATTTTCCCCTCATCAATTGCCTTAGTGACCTTTTCAAAGAAGTCCACTACATTCAGTAAGCATGACCTTCCTTTGACAAAGCCAAACTGGGATGGAGCCAGTGTCTGGAGGTCTCCTAAGTCCTTGTTGTAATTTCCATTATAATTATTTCCATGGCTTTACAAATATGACTAGTCAGACTAATGGTTCTGTAGTTTCCAAGATCTGTTGAAAGTCCTTCCTTATGAAGGGTAATGACCATCACAGTCCTCCAGTCACATGGCACAATGTCTGTTTTAAGACTGTAGTTAAATAATGACTCCAATGGTCCTGATAAGTCATATTTTAGACTATCCAGGAAGCATTCTGAGATGTTTTTGGGGCCCACTGAGGCCACGTTGTTGGCTTTAGTGAGAGTATCTAGTACATTCTCCCTAGTTATAGTTGGAGGGGTTATGTTTGAGGGTATTCTTGAAGATGATTGGGGGTGGAAGGGGAGTAAAGGTATAACTGAATTTGTCTGCTAACAGGTTTGCTATATCACCAGACTCATTGAATGTGACACCATTAACCACCAGTTCAGCACATTTCTGTGTGCTGCCCTTGAGGTCTCTGACATAGCTGTAGAAGGCCTCTTGGTTATCTTTCACCTGTGAGGATAGCTTAACCATAAAGTTAGCTTTACTTGTCCTAATTAGCCTTCTTAGTTCCCTATTTACTTTGGTGAGAGAGTTTCTATTGTTATGAGAATTGCCCTTCCTAATTTTCACCATAATGGTTTTCCTTTTGTTGTATATCCTGTTTAATTTGGGATGCCACCAAGGTGGTTTGTTTCCGGACAAAGTCCTGGGCTTACTTCTGGTAAGTACGGAAGCCTCTATGCAGCCAGTGGCATGGTTGTACAGAGTTTCTGAGAGCAATTCAGCATAGGCTGCTAAGTTCTTGGGGTTTGGAAGGGCATTGAATTTTGAAAAATCATCAGTTAATAACAAGTAATTTGTCTTGGAATAGTTTCTAATTGTTACCAGTTTTAATGGGATTACAGAATTGATTTTGATTTTGAAGGAGCCATCTTTATGTTTGGACCTTATCAGAGAGGATGAGGCATGGGGGGGGGGGGTCCAGCTTTCTTCCAAATTTGTAAGCACAAGGTCCAGTATGTTGGACCCCTAGTGGGTGTATTTGGTCAAGAGTGTTTGTATTTAGAAATATATGTGCCTGTAGATTTGAAGCAGTGTAGGATTCCCAGTCTACAGAGGGGTAATTAAAGTCTCCCATGAGTGGGGTGTTAGGTTGGATTATAAGTGTCTCCAGTAGGTCCAAGTATGCAGTGTGAGCTTCTTATTACATGGAGGGTGACCCATATCTGGCTAGAATATAACTGGATTTTGTCTATGGTGTTCTGCATGTCATCCTATTTGCCCCTCTAGAGGTGTGTTTATTATTGATGTATATTGAGACAGCTCCTCCATTAGTTCTTGTCTGTGCAGCTACTGGTCTAAAACTGTGGAAGGCAATGAAACCTTGCACTGCCGAGGTACTCTCTGCTGCTTTAAACCACATCTCGGTAACTGCACAGATGTCTATATTCTTGAGTGTGAGTAGGGCTTGGAAGGATTGTTTTTTTTATTTTTTTTTTTATTTAGGGTCCTGGCATTGATTAGTAACACCATGATGTTCAGTTGAGTTGATTTTGCTACGTCAGTAGGTTTGTCAATTTTCCATTGCATAAAAACATCAGTATGGGGATGGATATTTTAGCCAGTATTAAAAAGCCTAGAGGGGAGAGGTGCTGACCATCCTTGCCAAAGCAACATAGTCTGTTAACTATGTCCTCCTAAGCTGACCAATATTGAATCCCCTTAGAATACACAAGAAAGACAGCCAGTTGTTTGAATCAATAATTTTTTGCTCATATTGTGGCATCAACCTTGGTAATCATAGTATGCTGCTCAGTGCTAGGCTTATACCAGCCTCAGACATAGTGTGAAAACTCTATATAACTTGCTGGATTGTTTGCTGGCTGGTTCAAAGATGGGACCCAGGAAGTCAAGATTGGTGAGACCACCTCCACCAACAGACCAGCCAACAGTGGAGTAACCAAGGCCTTCCTGCTGGGCCCACTCCTATTTGGCATCTACTTCTTGAGAATCAAGGCTAACATTCAAGGCCTCTGACTCATCAAGATTGCAGATGACTGTAAACTGGGAGCCATTACAGATTCCTTCAAGACACCAACGTCTTGCAAGAGGGTTTAACACAGGCAAATGAATGTTGCCAAAGCCATAGCCTAAAATTCAGTGCCAAAAATGCATTAAAATACCTTTAGGAAGCTGTCAAACCAGGTTAATTAAACCATTGATAAAACACACCTAAAAGGGATCTGGGAACATATGTAAACAGCAATCTGGCCTTTGACCAACATGTACTTCAGATAGTAAGAACATCATTCTATGTGTTCCAACTTATAGGTAAGGGTATGGCATCCAAGTCCAAGAAAGTTATATTACCCCTCTACTCAGCCTCCATTAGAACTATCAATGAATACAATGCCTCCTTTGGCATGTATCTAACTGGGATCACTATATAATCTTGAACTTTTAGAATACCGAATCCCAAAATCTCGAGTCTATGTAGCTGAAACCCCTAAATACAGAAAGACCAGAAGCGCAAAATTGAAAATCCCAATGTTCAGAGATAATGAAGTAGTGCTTCTGGTGTTGCGATTTGTTGATGGATAGGTGGAAGTTCAGGTAAGTATCTATGTGTAAGTGTGTTGGTTAGGGACTTTAGTGTGTGTCAGTGTGTGTTGTGACTGTGATGTGTGTGTGTGTGTGTGTGTGTGTGTGTGTGTGTGTGTGTGAGGGACTGTAAAATGTGTGGGTGGATTGTGTGTCTGTTTGTACGATCTCAGAGTTAGTATATTTAAGTAGGGGGGTGGGGGGAGCAGCCCCCCACATTGGGGGTGCAGGGGGACTTGCCCCCCTGCTTATCTGTAGTGTAGGATTATATGTTTGATTGTGGGGGGAAGTTGTGTGTACATGTATGTGTGTGCTGTATGTATATTGTACGTTTGGGATTTTGAATTTCGTGCTTCTGATCTTTCGGCATTTAGGGGTTTCGGCTATATAGTCTCAAGATTTTGAAATTCAATATTTCAAGATTTTGAGATTATGTAGTGAATCCATCTAACTAGACACTTGCAACAGTTAGAATGCCCACAAGGTATCCAGGGCATGAATTCTCGGTCCTACACTGATCGTCTAAATGCTCTGTCTGTGTATTCAGTCTCCTACAGGCTGCTGACAGGGGATCTTTGCTTGGCTTACAGGACTTTCGCAGACCCAACCATGACTGATCTGTTGCACCTGTGCAAAACAAACAGCACCAGAACTAGTTCCAGGGATGTGAACTTCCCTTGTGACGTAAACAGAACATGCAGAAGAAATTGGTGAATTAATTAGAAATAATTATAATAATTAAATTAGAAATAATTAATAATTAATTAAATAATTAGTAATTAGAAATTAGTTGAGAAATTAGTGATTTTTTTTTTTTTACTGTAATTACTTTACTGGTTCTTGCCAGTGGCAGAAGAATGTTTCCGGGCTACTTCTTTTGTACAATAGTTTAAATACTCAGGAGCAAGTCCTCCCAAACATTATTCTAAAACTGAACTTCAAGCAGTTATAGTTACCCTTGCCCCTAGAGTCATTCCTGTCAGTTTCATGGACCAGCACTTCCCCATAACTTCTCTAGCTAGCCTGATTGAGATGGGTATCTTGAGACAGTGTAAGATTTGTCTCATGCTGTCTGATGATCATCTATTACTCAGACAGCATAACTCAGTGTGTGAGATGTGTATATATATATATATATATATATATATATATATATATATATATATATATATATATATAATATACTTGTAGGCAAAAATCTCACACACAGTAAACTCAGACACCAAAATTGTCAGCAGCACACCACACAACATACCTTTCCAAGGCCATTTCTAAAGATTTACTTGTCTAAACCTCAAAGATATCAAAACACAACGCAGGCACAAAGCACACTCAGCAAATTAAGCGTGCTGCCTCACAGACCACAAAGAGTGCCAAAGTCTCAGATGCTCAGCCTGTAAGACAAGCATCGACCCAACTAAACATTCTTGTTACAGGTGACTCCATTGCCAGGCTGAGCAAGGAGAGTGTGATGGTAAGTTGCTTGTCTGGTACCACGATCCATCATATCACGCATGCACTCAAGTCCTTAAACAACAACTACAAGTACGACTCTGTCATACTTCATGACAGTGTCAATGACTTGAGGTGCACCTCTCTGCATTATAGGAAAAGAGACATGATGAAGCTCTCAGACTATGTGTCCAAGGCAGGCATGAGCCTAGCACTGAGTAACATTCTACCTTCTCCATGGATGATGTTGCAATATGAGCCTAAACAACATATCTTATATGAACTGACTCAAAGCCCTGTCATTATAGTAGGTATCCTACAGACTGCTAAGAGGTGACCTGTGTCTGGTATGCAAGGCATCCTCCAACCCAATGACTGATGGATTTACTGCACATCACCAAGTCAAATGGCATCAAAAATATTAGGTCTAGGAATCTAAACCTATTCTGCAGCATGAACAGAATATTTTGGAGAGATAGGTATATTTCTCAGAAGACATCACTGTTGTGAAACAGACTACTCATACATATAAAACAAGGTTCATCCTTGTTTATTTTCAAGTGCAATTTAAATCTATGGATAAGAAACAGAAAATCAACCAGGACTGCACCCTGTACTACTACAGGGCAGAGGCAGCTCCAAAATATTTTGTTCTATGGATGGGGCCCCTCAAATTATCTATGGTATGATCCCACTTATTCTCATTAGGGGTAATATATAATTATAGAAAATGGGTTGAGTAAGCTCAATCAATAGCAAAATAGTATAGATTATTTCAAGCAGCAAAAGGAGAGCATGACTAGGCTTAAAATGGCTCCCAATGGCAGTTAGTCTAGTACTTACCTAAGAACCTATGGAGAGATGCATATCTGTCTCAAAGGATCCCTGCTCAATGGAATAGGCTCCCATCTATGTAAAACAGAGCTCATCCCTAACCCTATTCAAATAAAACCTTGACAATAGGATGGGAAATCATAAGTTTACCCCCAGTCTGCCCCTCATAACCCTTATGGACAGAGGTCATCAATAAGAAAAGTATTATCCTAGTTAACACTCCCCCTACAAATCCTTAGTTACCTTCCTTTCTAACATGCACTCCCCTCATATACACCCATGATACTGGGGGACCGAATGGTTTGGGGTGAGCGGCTAGACTTATAATGACCCTAGTGGTCATTAGCCTAGTAACAATCTATGATCATAGGTTCACATGGTGATACTAGGCTATTGGCCCGGAGGCCCTTATAAGCCTAGCCAAGAATTTTGCTCATGTTCCCTCAAAGTCAGCACCTGTTTTTCCTGTCCAGAAGAGACACAGGTGGGATCCCATGGATGTATTTTCTGTTTCCCATCCAGTCGTCCAGGTTCCTCTTAAAGAGAGCTAGAGAGGTACCCTGCTTGACATGGAGAGGGAGTCTATTCCACAGATGGGGGAGTTTTTAGGACACAAATCTATCCCGCCAACAAGTTCTATTAATGTCACAGACCAGGTTAAGGCCTTGGTGCAGGGTGCGCGAGTGGAGTTTGACTTACGGATATGCAGCAACTCCATCAAGGCTGTGTCTGAGATGGCCTTGTATGCCAGGCACAGGTCATCTCTGAGCAGTCTGTATGAGACTGAGTAGAGGGACAGGGCTTTTAGCCTACCTGTATAGGATAGGTGTTTGCGACCCTGGATTTTCCTGGTCAGGAACCTCTGTGGACATTCCAGCTGCTACATGTGCTTGGTAAGGTACATGCTGAAGGGGGTATTGTACTTGATAATGGGTCTGATAAGGGAGGAGTACAGGGATGTTATGACCTCCTTGTTCCTGGATGAAATACCCTTATTTATGAGGTGGGCCATGTAGAAAGCCTTCCATACAACAGAGGCAACGTAGCAGTCAAAAGTCAGATTGCTATCAACTTGGGTGCCCAAGTCCCTCATGACTGACTCTGTGGTTACTACATTTTTATTAATGTGATAATTAGTGGGGATGCCATTTTCCCCAAAGGAGATAATGAAGCATTTCTTGGCATTCAGTTTAAGACCATGCTTCTGGCACCAGTCATTAGTTTGAGTATGGCCCTCTTGGAGTATGTTCACATTACTAGGGGAATTTCAGACAGCGCCCAGCTTGCAGACCAATCCTTGGGGTACACCACTCATTATGAGTCTACTACTAGAGGTGGCTTCCCCTATTTTGACTGAGTTGGTTCTATCAGTGAGCCAGTTAGCTACCCATCTGGTAACAATATGGGTTGATGCCTAGCTGGGAAAGTTTATCTATTATGCTTGAGTGGGGAAGAGGGTCGAAGGCTTTGACTAGGTCAAGGTAGGCGGTGTCCACCATCTTCCCCTCATCCGTGGCTTTGGTGACTGTTTCGAAGAAGTCGACCAAGTTTAACAAGCATGGTCTTCCTTTGACAAAACCAAACTGTGTGGGGTCAAGGGTTTGGAGGTTGCCAATGTCCTTATTTATAAGGTCCATGATAATGCGTTCCATGGCCTTGCAGATCAGGCCAGTTAGGCTGATGGGCCTGTACTTGCCTGGATCAGTGGATGCTCCACCTTTGTGTAGAAGGATAACAGTGGCTGTCCTCCCTTCAGCTGGGATGAAGCCAGTGCTCAGGTGTTGGTTGAATAGGGTGCCTAATGGAGCTGAGAGCTCATGCCTGAGTTCAAGTAGGATACAGCCAGGGATGTTATCCGGTCCCATGGAGACTGTATTGTTTGCCTTTGAGAGGGCATTAAAGACCTGCTCCCTGGTGATGAGGGGAGGGGAGCAGGTGCTGGGGATGTCCTGGTTTACTGATGGGGGGACAGGGGGGTGATGTTTTTACTGATCTTGTCTACCAGCAGGTTGGCTATATCTATGGCATTTGTGTATGTGGTATTATTGACCACCAATTTGGAGCAGATTTGGGAGTTACCTTTGAGATTGTGGATGTATGAAAAGAAGGCCTTGTGATTGTGCTTAGTGGATGTGGCCAATTTGGACTCAAAGTTAGCCTTAGAAGATTTCACCAGTGACCTTATTTGCTTGTTGAGACAAAGGCGACATTGCTTCCAACATGACACTTTCTCCTTCTTTGTCCTGGCCAGCAATTTTTTTCTTTTATTATAGAGTTTGTTTATTGCTGTTGTCCACCAGCCAGGTTTACTCTTCCTTGAGGAAGATGATTTGGTCCTGTCAGGTATTGCTGAGTCCATACAGCTGTGTAGGTGCTCATATAGTTTTTTAGTATAGGCTTGGACATTAGTGCTAGTTCCAAATGAAGGGACTGTGGCTGTGAAGCTGCTTATACCTGCTCTGAGGAGATTGTAGTCAGCTTTGGAAAAGTTTTTTTGTTTGACCCTGACAAGGAGAAGGGGGTCAGGGGAAATGACAACTTCATTCTTACCAAGGAGGATGACACTGGGGTGCAGCAGTGGCTACTCATGTTGGTTAAGACCAGGTAAAGGGTATTTTCACCACTTCTAGGGGTGTTGACCAGCTGATCCAATGCATTGGCAATGAAGAAGTCGAGGAATCTCTGGGTGTTCATGTTTGGGCTAGAATAGGTCTTCTACTCTACAGTTGGGTAGCTAATGTCACCCAAGATCAAGGTAGAGGGTTGAATCTTGATGGATTCAAGTAAGTCCAGATAGGTGGAGTGGGCATCCTGAGTCATGGTTGGGGGTCTGTAGCTAGCTATGCTTTGAATAGGTGTTTTGTCAACAGTGAACTGCACTTGGAGTGTCTCCTGTGTGCCATACCGTTTGATCATCCTGGAGGTGTGTATGTCTTTGATAAATATTGAAACTCCACCTCCTTCTTTGGCTTTGTAGCCCTCTGTTTGGGGTCTAAAAGTATGATAGAATGAGTAACCTGGTAAGGCTGAGGTCCCCTCCACAGCTTTGAACCAGGTTTCAGTGACTGCACACATCAGTAACCTCCAGGACAAGAAATGCTTGCAATGAGTGCAGTTTCATGCTAAGACCCCCTAGTGTTTAGCAGCATGACCTTTAAATTTCATTTAGAAGAATTTTTTATGTTGGTAATTTTTTGCTTATTACTTTACCTAAAAAGGCACTATGGGGGATGCAAGAACCTTTGCCAGAAGCCTGAAGCCCAGGGGAGACAGATGAAGGCCATCTCTGGAAAAGGATTATGGTCTGTCGATCATGTCCTCCCATGCTGTCAGATACTGGATCCCCTTGGAATAACACCAGAAACTAAGCCAATTGTTAAATTTATTTATTTATTTATTTTACATTTGTTGACCAGGAAGTTCGACTAGGCTCCACAGAGCCTGTTTTCAGCACATGCCTGGGGAGAAATGCTCCAGACACATATCTTTAGAAGTCTTTAAAGTCAATAATTTTCTGTTTGTATTGAGGCATCATTCTGGGTGATGGTAGGATGCTGCTTAAGGCTAGGGACATACTTGCATGGGACACACATTCAGCGAGCTCAATCATGTCTCTCTTCATAGAGTGCAGAGAGGTATGTCTCAAGTCATTCTACCAACATGGACTATGACAGAGTCATAACAGTACCTGTTGTTAAGAGACTTGAGTGCGTGCATGATATGGCGGATTCTAGCACCTGACAAGCAACTTACCACGACTTTCTCCTTGTCTAGCCTGCTGAAAGGCACATCTGTGTGTCTCATGATAGAGTCTCCTGTGACTAATATGTTGGGTTTGTGGCTGGGGCTTAGAGGCTGTGAGACACAGATGTGTGTACTATGTGTGATGCTTGGTGATGTGGGTTATGATGTGAATGTGTCTTTTTGCTTCAGAGGTCTCTTTTGTTTAGTTATGTTTTTATTCAGAACCTCCACATATGTAGGAGTGTGTTGTACAGGTGTGGGTGGTGGTAGATATGTGGTATTCTTCCTGTCTGTCCAGATAACCTTCTCAGTGCCAGATGTACTGGCTTGTGACTGAGATAGCAAAGATTCTAGGTTCTTAATGTAATTGCATCTCTCACATATTGTGTTCCTATGTGACAGTACTAGAGGGTTGTCTGTGTACATAAGGCAGTTGCTATACTGTCTCAGGATGCCCATATCAACCAGACTAGCAGGAGAAAACATAGGAAGTTGTCCATCCATGGTTATCAAAATCTTGGGAAGAGAGGTTAGGGATAGTAGAGTGGGTACTATATGAGGAGAGTACATATAAGTGTGAGTAGGGATGGATAAAATCAATACAGTAGCTGCAGGTGAAGGCCTCATTTACACAGGAGTGCTGGTAAGGGAAAAAATGCAACTGAGATACCATACCTTGCAAAGGGTTAAAACAGCGCAGCGGCGGTGTGCAATGGGCAAACTAGTACAAACCCAAGCAAATGCGGGGTTTAAATTCCACAAAAATGAAAGTAAAATAGAAACATTGGAATTGACCAATAGACCCTTGTCCCTGAGCTCTTTGCTCAACACCGTATGCCAGACCAGTTCCAACCAGTTCACTTACTCCCATTAAGTACAGGCAGGCCCCGGCCAACAGAAGATGATATAGCAGGAAACTCACACAAACAGATCTGGATACAGCAAAACCTGTAATCAACTATGCTAAAGATATTTAAACTCTGTTTAGGATGATTTAACACAGGAGAACAGATGCACACTTAAATATAACAGTAGCAAACAAAAGCAAACTGATTTAAACAAATAACTATAGTTTTTATTCTAATAAATTACACTACAATACCTAATATTCAGCAAGTCAATGTGTTATGCATATAGACATCCCAAGAATCAGACACATCTGTGATCTGAGGGATTATAAGTTTCTGTAGAAAAGTAATTGTGATTTGATTCTACAAACATATCTGTTCACCTTAGACAAGAAAATGTCCAAATATGATCTAAGGCAGTATGACAGACAGGCTTTGAGGTGGAACCAGGCATGTTGTTTAATATACGAGGAACAATAGAATGAAGAATTTGAACAGGAGGAGTTTCACACGGGATATTATCAAAGACACATTATAGTGGAAATAATGCTTTCTACAAAAACAATGAACATTTCCAGATTAAAACAGACAAGGTAAAACGTATATTATAACCTCCTTATCTAAATATACCAAATTTATTCTACATATAGGAGCTCTAAACATCAGGCAAGCAAACAAAGCCATTTCTTCGAGATGTAGACTGAAATTTTAAACATCAGGCAGACAAGGATGTTCATAGGTTCATAGGTTCGTACTAGGCTATCTGCCCTAGGGCATTTATAAGCCTAGCCAGAGTGTATGTGGCTTACACCACCCCTTAGGATGAGAATACTACGCCCTTTCAGGGTTTAGTTTACTATGCCTCTGTCTAGTAGTGACAAAGAGATGACCCCCGGGGTAAACTTACGATCTCCCATCCACTCGTCGAGATTTCTCTTGAATAGAGTCAGTGAGGGGCTCTGCCTAACATGGACTGGGATTCTGTACCAGAGTGTAGGGAGCCTCTGGGTTATGAATCTGTCCCTCCAGCACGTTCTATTTATTTCTGTGTTGAGGTTTAAGTCACTTGTTCTCGTGGCTCTGATGGATTTGGATTTTCTGAGGTGGAGCATGTCCATTAATTCAGGATTGGACATGGCCTTGTACGTCAGGCACAGATCACCTCTGAGTAGGCGGTATGCGACTGAATAGAGCTGGAGTTTTTCAGTCGGGCAGCATATGACATATGTTTAAGACCCTTAATCCTCTTGGTGAGGAACTTTTGGGGTCTTTCCAACTGCTGCAGGTGTCGGGTGAGATACATCCCAAATGGGGCATTGTACTCAATCATTGGCCTGATAAGAGAAGAGTACAGGGGCACAATGACCTCTCTTGATCTAGATGTGAAACCCTTCATGATAAGGTGGGCAATATAGAAGGTCTTCCTAACCACTTTGGCAATGTGAGTGTCAAATGAGAGGTTACTGTCAACCTGGGTCCCTAGGTCCCTGATTACCTCTTCCGACTTAATGGATTACCGCCTATGTGGTAATTTGTCGGTACCTTGTTTTTCCCAAAGGGTATGACTATACATTTTTGGGGTTTAGCTTAAGGCCATGGCTCTGGCACCAATTATCCATTTCTATGAGGCCTCTCTGAAGGATGTTTGTGTCCACTGGAGTATCAATTATGGCCCCCAGTTTGCAGTCATCTGCGAACTTTGTCAGCCACAATCCTCCTATGTTTGCCTGTACCTCGGAAAATAAATGCCAAACAAGAGGGGTCCCAGGACTGAGCCCTGTGGGACACCGCTTGTGACTGGCTTAGAGTCTGACATAGCTCCAGCAACTCTGACCCTGTGGGTTCTGTCCTTGAGCCAGTTTGCAACCCATCTTGTGACATATGGGTTTACATTTAAGCTGGTGAGTTTGTCTATGATGCCCGAGTGGGGTATTGTGTCAAAGGCTTTTGCAAGGTCAAGGTAGGCTGTGTGAACTGCCTTACCCTCATCAATGGCCTAAGTGACTGTTTCAAAAAAGTCGACCAAGTTCAGAAGGCAGGATCTGCCCTTGACAAAGCCAAATTGGGTAGGATCCAATGTCTGTAGGTCCCCAATGTCTTTGTTTATGAGTTCCATAATGATCCTCTCCATAGCTTTGCAGACCAGGCTCGTCAGGCTTATGGGGCGGTAATTTCCAGGGTCCGTAGAAGCACCGCCTTTGTGAAGTGGGACCACTGTTGCCATACGCCACTCTTTGGGTACGTATCCTGTGGGTTTAGTTCCTCTTGGAGTTCATGTAGCACACAGCCCGGGACACCATCCGGTCCCATTGATGCTGTGTTTTTAGCTTTAGAGAGGGCGGCTCTCACCTGGGCATCTGAGATGTTAGGGAGGCTACACTCTGCTGGGATAGTTATTTCTCCTTTTGGGGGGGAGGGGGAGGAGAAATTTGCACTGAACCTGTCTGCCAGAATGTTGGCAATGTCAGTGGGTTCAGTGTATTTTGTGTCATTTTGGACTAACTCTGAGCATATCTGGGAGTTTCCACCCAGGTTTCTAACATAGCTAAAGAAGGCCTTGTGATTGTCTTTTGTGTCATTTGCGATTTTTCTCTCAAAGTTGGCCTTGGATGATTTTATGAGTGATCGTAGTTTTTTGCTAGTACTGATCAGAGATGCCTTTCCTTTTAGGGATTTTGCTCTGTCATGTAGTAGCTTCCTCCTTCTGTTGTAAAGTTTGTTTATGGCTGGGGTCCACCAGACCGGTCGCCTGCCTTTGGGGGAATGGGTCTTGGTTTTATTTGGGATTGCATGATCCATGCATTCTTGAAGGTGCCCATAGAAGGCATTTGCAAAGGAATCAGCAGTGTGGGTTGTGGTTTCCACTGGCCCAGGGGCCTTGAAAGATACCACTTCAGTCTTAAGAAGTGTGAAGTTTGCTTTTGAGAAGTTCTTCACTGTGGTCTTTTGTGCAGGGGGTGGGGATGGGATGTGGATTTCCAGTGAGATTAATTTATGGTCTGATCTTACCAAAGAGGGATGTACTTCCGGTGTGGAGCATTTTGTCCCCATGTTTGTGATGATCAGGTCTAGTATATTGTCTCCTCTTGTGGGAATGGTGACTAGTTGTTCCATTGCATTTGAGTTTATGAATTCTAAGAACCTTTGGGCTAGAGTGCTGGGGCTTGAGTAATGTTCCCAGTCTATGTTTGGGTAGTTGAAGTCTCCCAAAATGATGGTATTTGGAGAGACATTCATACTCTTCAGTGTCTTCAGGAAGGCTGTGTGGGGTTCCTGAGTTTGAGAGGGTGGTCTGTAGCATGCTACAAACTGTAAGGCAGTTTTGCCTATGGTTAGTTGCACCTGGATAGTCTCCGATGCTTCGTGCGTTGCCACTAACCTGGAGGTGTGGGTATCTTTGATGAAAATGGATACTCCCCCTCCTTTTGTGGTTCTGTCCAAGTTTTGGGGCCGGAAAGCATGATATGAGGTAAAACCTGATAGTGCTGGGGTGCTCTCAGGAGCCTTGAACCAGGTTTCAGTCACTGCACAGACATCGATGTTCTCCATACTGAGGAGGGCTTGAGGCGTGCATCTTGAGGTTTAGACTTCTGGCATTGAGCAGCATTACCCTTAGTTTTTTCCACTTGTGTTTTCTAGGGAGGTAGGTTTGTCATTTGAGCCTTGCCTAAAAAGGCACTATGGGGTGGCAAGAGCCTTGGCCAATATCCGGAAGCCCAGGGTGACAGGTGCAAACCATCCCTTGAAGCAGCGTGGCTTGTCAAGCATGTCATCCCAAGCAGACAGACACTGGATCCCCTTAGAATGACACCAGTAATTAAGCCAATTGTTAAAACTGATCATTTTGTCTTTGTACTGTGGCATCATTCTTGGTGAGGGTAAGATGCTGCTCAGGGTCAGGGTCATACCGGCCTGGGCTACATAATCAGAGAGCTCCTCTATGTCTCTTTTCATGTAGTCCAGGGAGGTACGTCTCAGGTCGTTCACACCTGCATGTACAATGACTGAGTCATATTTGTACTTGCTGTGGAGTTACCTGAGTGCTTGTGTTATGTGGCGGATTCTAGCTCCCGACAGGCAGCTTACTGTGACCCTCTCCTTGTTCAGTCTGGTGAGCGGGACGTCAGTGTGCCTGACTATGGAGTCACCTATTACAAGTGTGTCTGGCATGTTGTTTGGCCTTAAGGGCTGTGACTGTTTAGCACACTGACTTTGTGAACTATGTGTTGCATTTGCTATGTCTTGAGGTGGTGGTTGCTTGGGTGTCTGCTTTGGAGGCCTCTGTTGTTTTGGTAGATTTTTAATCAGCACCTCCGAGTATGTTTTTGTGTGTTTATGTGTTTGGTTTCTAGTTGTGATAGTTCTATGTGAGACTGGGTTTGTGGTGTGCGTGGTTACCTTCTCCTCCTGACTGGTCTTGCCAGTACTGAATTGAGAGAGCTCAGCCTCCAGTTTGGCTATATAGTTGCATCTCTCATATATTTGTATTTGTTGGGAGGAGGAGAGGGTTGTCTGTGTACATGAGGCAATTGTAACATTGCCTCAAGATTCCCAGATTCACCAGCTGAACAGGAGAGGATGCTAGCAACTGACCCTTCGACATGCTAGAAATAGTGAAAAAGATTGCTGTGTAACTGAGTCAGAAAGGACCTATAGGGAAATGGGTACTCAACAGAATTTAGGTGAATGAAGTACTTTTCGTTTGTTTAAGAGTGCTTTACCTGTATACAAAATGCTTTAGGAGCAAGTGCTGAGCTTTTCAGATAGAGTATAGGCTGTTTAGATTGCAAGTAAAACAGTTCTAAAGGGAAAAATTGAAGAGCAGACTTGGCGGAGCCAGAAAAAGTTTAACCTTGTTTAACCGGCCATGCTATGCGACGCATAAAAGCTGTGCAAAGGCGGATTTTAAGCAGTGAACTACAAAAGAGCTAGGAATGGTCCCAAACAGCCAATTACTAACAGCTTCTTGTGCTGAGGTCACTTCCCCCAAGGATAGGTAGGCTGCTCAAGGCTCCCCACTCCCACTGGTGAGCAAAGAATGAAAAAGTGGTTTACACCTTTCTCCTGTTAGTATAGATGTTCATTCTTACTTACCTTTAAACTTGTGCAAAACTTGTACAAGCAAGTCTTTCAGTCAGGTATCTCAATGAATGTGGAAGGGTTTCTCCCAAAGTCCTGTCTGAAAATTGACAATGCCCAGTGGGGCTAAACCTGCTAAAAAATATAAATAATTATTATAAATCAATCACAGTGCATGCAAATAATTCTTTGAACCTAGCCCTCTTGTTATAGTTATGGCTAATTTTTCTAATACACATCCTTGTAATTAGTCATGTATTAAACACACAAGAAAATACCAAAGTATATGCCAGCAATGACTTGGTACAGTGGAAGTTACCTCTAGGCTGCACTGGTATGGCATCTAAAGTAGCGGTGCATTTTGATCATAATAAGTACTTTTATAGTACATATCTGGGCACTTGTAAAACACCTATGACAACATTAAGAATGGGTGAAATAACTTTCATAGCACACAATGGTTCTGCATGCATATTGTTAACAAAATGCAGGGTGAACTTTGCTCATGGGTAATCCATATTAATGCTGTACACATAGGTGAGCTTGGAAATAAAAGTCTTGTATTACTTAACAGAACTAACCAGCCATATTTTACTAGCATAAGAATTATAGCACAATAGCACATTTATAGTTTGGTGCAATTGGAAGTGTATATGTGTGGATTAATGCACAAATAAAGTGAATTCAGCACCATTAGACACCAGTTATCAAAATTATATATGTTATTAGCAGGTACACAAGAAAGTGTTAAATCTGTGCACAGATAATGAAGCATGTATTTCACTCTTTTCAGATGGCACAGATAACATGCAACTTTTAAACATCCCTCATTCACTAAGAATATTACTAGTCACATGTTCTGCATGCAGTATATATATGCCTCATAGTGAGCACCTTTGTACATGTTCCTTCATCCTTCCTATCATAATATGACATGACATGCTGGCAGTTTACCAGCTATAGAAACACCAACTGTTAGCGCAAACATTTGAATATATTCTAACAGAAGAGATATATCTGTGTTGTTATTGGGAACAGTCTGACTGAATACTAGGTGGGCTGTTTTTTTTTTTTTTTTGCTGAATCATTTGATCTGCTATGATTGCACTATGATCTTTATAACATGCAAGCCAACTCCACTGACAGAGAGGAATGAAGCCCTAACTACAGCTCAGGTGACCCAAGCTCACTTTATGTCTCATGCACCTGCTGGAGATATTTGGGAAGGGAGGAGTGATATACTTTAACTGGCTTACCTCCATTTTAGGGGAAGGTGTGTGAATGCATTTCTGGTTGCTTAGTCCCCTTGAACAACCTTCAATGGGGACAGGAGACCACATGGGAACACTGGCCTTGAGGAAGACAGAGTAGGTCTGTGGGGTTACACAACTTGTGTATTGTGTGGCACAGCCTTACTGATACCCATTGGATGATGAACTCTAGGGGAACTATAGGGGAATGTGCTGTGAAGTAAGGAACTAAGAATATCAACCCTCTACCCTCATGAATGATGACACTCTTCTCCCTTGCTTGGCTCTCACACTAGGCAAAATGAATTTGTTGTACGGTATCTACCTCCTTAGGAATGAATGGGCTTATATATTGAGTGAAGAGGGTGGCATGTTTATAGACATGACTAAAGCCTTCGAGGCAGGAAAGCGCAATCAACTCCTCTACAAACTAACCAAATTGAACTTCAGTACCCTGATAATTAGGTGACTTGAAAGCTATCTGTACAATAGAACTTTTCATTTTCAAGCAAAATACCAATTAACTAATCTTGCTACCATCAAAACTTGGGTCCCGCAAGGCTCACTCCTTGGTCAATTACTGTTTTGCCTCTGTATCAGTGACCTCATATATGACCTATTAATTCCAGATAATGTATGCTGATGACCTTCTCCTTCTTGAGTCCAGTAAAAACACCTCCTCGTTTCAAGAAAGACCTCAGAGAAGTTTCCCTAAATTATATCAGTGAACACACAATAATAATCAGTTCATCAATTCCCACAAATATAACATCATGGTGTTTGGAACTCCACAAAATCTCAAAAAAGTTGCATCCATTAGTATATAAGACCAGATGGGAAATGTTCTTCCTCAAGCTACAGAAAAAAATACCTCAGAATAACAGTATTTCCCACACTCACCCTAACAAAACATAAAGACAATATTATTAACAAAACACTCCACCATCTAAACAATGCTATAAAGTCTCACACCTCCTCACCCCCAGTATATAATACCTTTGCAAGAAACATCTTTATTCCCAAACTTGAGTATTTACTTCCCTTACTTACCTAGCATTCCAACACAAATACTCACAAAATACAAATTGCTGTTACTAAAATGTGTATATTTGCTCTGTTAGCCAAACTGCAAATACACCACTGTCAAGTCCTTGCACATTTTGACTGGCTTCAAGTAAATTAAAGAGCAACATTACTATTTAGAACACAAATACTAAATGCAGGTGATTTGAAGAATGATGAGGCAACATTATGAGTCAGATTGAGACTTACCTGGTAACTAGTTAATCTAATATCTATTGTACAGATAGCTTTCAAGTCACCTAATTATCAGGGTACTGAAGTTCAATTTGGTTAGTTTGTAGAGGAGCTCAATACTGTTATTCTGGGCGGCACAGTGGTGCAGCGGTTAATGTTGTCACCTCATGGCAAGAGGTTCTCCAGTTCGATTCTCGGCTGGGGTGCCTTCTGTGTGGAGTTTGCATGTTCTCCCTGTGTTCTTGTGGGTTTCCTCCGGGTACTCCGGTTTCCTCCCACATTCCAAAGACATGCATCTGGAGCGTTTCTCCCCGGGCCTCCACTGAAAACAGGCTCTGTGGAACCTAGTCGGACATTCCCGGTCAACAAATGTTAAATAAATAAATAAATACATAAAATAATAAAGATGAGGCACTGCATGCCAGGAGAAAATGTCAAATCAAACCACAAAATTAGTCCCATAGAAATAGTCAGAAGGATACCTTAACACTCAGAAGGATACCTTAACATACATATGACCTTGCTTCAAAACCGTAAGTAGTCAATGGGTCTAATCAAAGTTAGACCTAGCAATGAGGAATCACATTACATTTGAGGTGATAACTGAGTCCACCATACAGCACTCAAATCTAAACAAAAAGCACATTTGATAAAAGCATCTAAATGATCTTACTACAAAGAAAATGCTACCCTCTACAGCTCATGCTCTAGTCACAATACCTCCCTGATTGTTGACATTTTATACCTAATATAGACTCTGGACATATGAAGAAATAAGGAAATCAGAGCAGAAGCCAAAGTTGCTCCAGTTGTAGAAAAAGTCAGATTACAGTGGTTTGGGCACAAGTGCAGGAAAGCGGAAGACAATCTGCTGAAGAAGATTTGGCATAGACAGGAAGAAGGTAAGAGGACACAAACACATCCACCAAAGAAATGGCTGGATTGTGTGAAAAAAGACCTGCAAGACTCAGGCAAGACTGGCAAAGAAGGTAGGAGAGTGGCATTGAATTGAGAGATGGCAACAGCTGACACAACACCCTGACCCCATGTAGAAACTGGAAGGGGGTTGATGATGATGATAAATACTGTGGATCACAACTGTAAATATTATAAATATGTGTGAACCACATACATGATACAGTAGTTACTACCTAAGTAAATGAACCAAATAGTATATGTCATTTGTAAGTGAAATAAAACCAACTCATAAATATTGTACATGCTTTATCTAAATGATACAATCTGCAGTGACATATATACATCATTCTTTGTGAATAATTGTTACACTGTTTTTCTCGTATATGTTATTTGTGACCTCTGGGCCCAGGTTGTGGTTGAAAAGGGTCTATCGACCAGTCCACTACCCAAGTAATCAAAATTAAATAAATAAACAGAGGAGCTTGATAGTCAAGTGAGAAGAGAAAGAAAGCAAAATAGATCTTTATAAGATGTTAATTATTCTGTTATTGTTACTTACTGAATATATTATATAAATTAGTTCACATTCAAATGCCATTTTTATAAAGTAAATATATTCAGCATAGTTTATTTATCACTGTTCAACTAGTTACCAGGTAAGTCTCAATCTGACTCATAATGTTGCCTCATCATTCTTCAAATCACTTGCATATTGTCTTACAAAAATAGTACTCATCTTAACATCATCATTTATATAAAGTCTGAATATATAGGAGCCACAACAGATCTATGTGGTACACATTGAGCCAGAGTATAGTCATGACCCATAAAGTCATCTAACTTCTCTGCCCAAGTTACAATATACAGTTATCATGCTAACCAGAGGACCAAGTACACAACAAATCCCATGTAAACCATTTTACTTAAGAGACTGTCATATCTAATTCATGGAAGGCACATCTATTCGCATGCCTTTGTGTACTGCTTTATTATACTACTTGAGAATTCTTGATCATCTGTTTCCACAGATCTACCTTTATTATATGCATTTTAAGTTTAATGTAATTTATTAACATTAGACAACAAGCTAATAGGATGATAGCCTATTAAAGCATTAATGCACAAAGGCCTCTTCTTTATTATATATCTAAATATCTATATATCTATATCTACATCTATATATATATCTATATCTATATATCTATGTCTGTATATATATATATATATATATATATATATATATATATATATATATATATATATATGGGTCTACCTGAAAAGGCAGAAATCCCACAATATCGAAGGCAAAATGACCAAGATGACATCGCTGAAACTTCAGTTTCATGAATGACCAGAATGCTGAAGGATTTCACAGGGTAAGTAACCAGGTGGCCAACAAGAAGGAATTGCCCTTTTCCTCACTGTAGTGCAATCCCAGAGTTGGTATATTTAGTTAAGGGGTTGTGGGTGATGATGTGTTTTGTTGTTAGATGATGGCCAACTGGATACTTATCCTCTGAAATCCTTTGGCATTCCAGTCATTTCTGAAACTGAAGTTT
The DNA here is from genome assembly GCF_019279795.1 of Protopterus annectens. Classification (NCBI taxonomy): domain Eukaryota; kingdom Metazoa; phylum Chordata; order Ceratodontiformes; family Protopteridae; genus Protopterus; species Protopterus annectens. The sequence continues at coordinate 1,470,879,224 of NC_056729.1, forward strand.
CAGCAATGCATTTTCATTCATTTTGTCTTTGGTATTGTGGGATTTTGGCCTTTTGAATTAGACCCATATGTATGTATATATATATATATATATATATATATATATATATATATATATATATATATATAAAATAGCCTTTGCCACTCTACTTGACTCTCCATGGCAAACCCTCCAATCAGCCTTTCTGAATAAATCTTCACGAGTCTATCTAATAATTCTCTCACATCACAATTAAAGGAGAGAGGAACAACAATGTTCTACTAACCTCCAACACATCTGCGTTATAACATCTGTTTGATGATTACCAGTAGAAGTGTCAGACAGTACTACTTTTCTGAACTGCCAGTGGTTCTGCTTTGTTTTAATCCAGATTTAAGACTGATCCCTTTACCACCATTGCCACTCCACAGTAATCCTATCCTTTTTCTAAGCCATCCAGCACTCAGAAAGATATTCTCCAGCTTCCACCTTCTTTCTTCTTAATCATTGTATAGACGTGTTGATTTAGTCCAGACCAGTGCATCCTTCTCACTTTTCTCCAATGAAAAAGCAACACTTACATCAGCTACAGGTCCTTCTGCATACAGAATAGCCACAGGACCAGTCTCTCAAGCAGGTAATTCATAGTCATTCACAAACGTATATTTTCCTCTTCCAGAACTGCTTCTGAAACTTCTGCACAGTTAATCATTTTTAGTTTTGCAGCTTTCTTCAACAGCTTGCCTACTCATACGTCTAACTCAGACACATATCTCACTGTGGTGCTAACTGGAAAACACCAGTCTCTACATCACATGAAATAGAAAAGACTCATCCACCACAAAAAATGAAAGAATTTTGTATGGCTTTGTCAAGCTTCATCTAGAATAAACATCACCCCAAGTCTCCACTGAAAACAGTGCCATCTTGCAATAAAATGAAATCAAATGACTTATCTGCACATACTACCTTATGTTATTTCTTGTCTTACTAATTTCATGCTAGCTTTGTTATTCATACATTTCCCCAAAGTGCATTCTGGCCAGACATTGATTTTTAGTCTTATTAAATGTATTTCTATGTAATCTTTACTCAATGAATGAAGGATTGTAAATTTGGGAAACACATCAGTTTAAACACTTTTAAACAGTTAGCTCAAGTGTCTGTAAGTGAATTCACCATATATACTATAGAAGAAATGGGCTCAAGTACCTGGGAGTACATTTATAATACGTGGTATAGGGATCTGGGTTCCCTATGGAAGACTACTGTAGCATCTGAAGGCATGGTACATATACAGAAGAAATATGTATACAGTGGTCACATTTTTTGCAGCTAAATGCTACTGGAACAATTAATTATGAAAGTACAAAATACAGAACACTTAACCATGTGAGAAATGCTTCTTCTCTGCATCTGTCTGTTTTCACACTGATAAAATTACATAACAAGTGGTCTGTTCAAAAGTTTAAGTCCCCAGTTAACTAGTCCTTGTTTGCTATATAATACAGCAGTAGCATTAATATGCAGTGTAATATATGAATACAAACCCTGTTTTGTACTATATTTGATACAATTTATTATGTATCATATTTTCTGTGTTGAGAAGTTACAATTAAAATTATAAGAGAATAAGCAACAGAATTACACTGTTGTTTTATTAATGACTTTATCAATAATATATAGAAACATATTAATTATAATGGCACTTAACTGTATCCTGAAAATATATGACTAAATGCTTATTAAAAATCATGAAGGATATTGCCATAAATCTTTGTAATGAAGATTCTTGGAAGCTGCGAGAATTCTGTATGTGAGAGATGTTTATGGAAATATTTTACAATTCTTGGCTAGCAGTAAATGAGGTTGTAGTAAATGTGTTGCAATAGGGAAACAGCCTATGTAACAGATGTGACGTTATTATGTACTAATAAATTAACGATTTCCATTTTACACTGGTATTAGTGAGAGGCAGTGATTTGATTCTTTATACAGTTATGTAATATGAACACAGACATATCTCTCAAAACATCAAGGCAAATTATTTTGTTAATTTGCATTACAAAAAATAAAAATAATATAATAAATGCAAACCTAAAGCAAGAGTTGAGTATTGTTACCTTGTATAAGACATCCATTCTCATAAAAGTAATCTTAGCTACTCCATAAGCATATGTTTAATATGGCAAAAAAGGTAGCATGTGTAATTCCAGGCTAGGGCAATGTCGAAATGTAATTTGTTAGGATATTTATACAGGTTTTTGTTGATGCTGTTATAGAATGTCCACTGTTAAGATTGCACTAGTTTTATGCTCACATTAAGCAGTCTATTCCTGTAGTGCAGTAAAAAGCTACTGAAGTAAGCCAGCTCACTGACAGAGGGGGTTGAATTTTGTCACTGACACCTGTGACCTGGAAACAAAAAGGGTCACAACTGATTCTGTTATTAATCGTTGACATCCACAAAGCTGATGATCAAAACTGTTGAAAAATAATGCCCAAAACGCAGAAGAGTAAAAAACTTAACTTTAAGCATTTTTGCTTAGTTGAAGCACCCCCCCTTATAACCCCTGATATGGGGGACAAGCCCCCCCCAAACTTATATATACCAATTCTATGGTCACACCAAGTCAAAGAAGGGAAGAATCTCTCAAAAGAAATGAACCATTTTTAGCAAACACTTAAAAATTGCACTGACAATGAGTTGTTATGGAAAACAGCAATCAACATCCTGACTCTCAATGTTTTTTTTTTCTGGGGCAAATGAAGCTCAAGGAATTTCATCTTGACTGACTATAAAGGAGCCATCACAAATCTGCCACAAGAGACAACATGAATGTGTGGGCATGAGACACTTCTATGATTTTCCTTAACAGACTGGTAGATGGACATGTTACCTATAGGGAATGCTTTAAGGCTGACGTGTCCAACCTGCGGCCCACTGACCGCATGCGGCCCTCAGAGCTCTTCCATGCGGCCTATTCCAGAGTATGGGAAGTCTCTAGGATAAGAATCTATCCCTCCAGCTTGTCCTGTTTATTGTGGTGACAAGGTTTAGGTCCCTAGAGCGTGTAGCTCAGAGTGATTGGGATTTCTTTAGGTGTAGCATGTCCAACAGCTCTGGGTTTGACACAGCTTTATATGTTAGGCAGAGATCACCTCGGAGTAGGCAATATGCTATGGAGTAAAGCTGGAGTTTTTTGAGGCGGTCAGTGTAGGGTATTTGTTTGAGTCCAGTAATCCTCTTTGTCAAGTACTTCTATGGCCTTTCCAGCTGCTGCAGATGTCTTGTGAGGTACATTCCAAAAGGGGCGTTGTACTCTATAATGGGTCTTATGAGTGTCGAGTAGAGGGGAATGATGACCTCTTTTTTCCTGGATGAGAACCCTTTTATGATGAGGTGTGCCACGTAGAAGGCCTTCCTGACTACTGTGGCAATGTGGCTATCAAAGGAGAGACTACTGTCCATCTGGGTCCCAAGGTCTCTTATCACGCATTCTGTGTTAAGTAGATTGCTGCCTATGTGGTAGCTCATGGGTACAGAGTTTTTACCAAAGGGGATGACACTGCACTTTTTGGCATTGAGCTTGAGGCCATGGCTCTGACACCAGGCATCTGTCTCAGAGAGGCCCTTCTGTAGGATGTTCACATCATTTGGGGACTTGACTATGGCTCCTAGTTTGCAGTCATCTGTGAACTTCATTAGCCAGAGGCCTTCTGTATTAGCCTGTACTTCAGAGAAGTAGATACCAAACAGGAGCAGTCCCAGGATGGAACCCTGTGGTACTCCACTTGTCAGTGGTTTGAGGTCAGATTTGGAGTCTGCAACTTTTACAGTGTGGGTTCTGTCTGTTAGCCAGTTGGCAACCCATCTTGTGATGTAGGGATTTATGCCTAGTTTATTGAGTTTAGCTATACTTCCAGAATGGGGGATGGTGTCGAAAACCTTGGCGAGGTCAAGATAGGCTGTGTGAACCACCTTACCCACATCTACGGCTTTGGTGACTGCCTCAAAGAAGTCGATCAGGTTCAGGAGGCATGATCTGCCTTTCACAAACCCAAACTGGGTGGGATCCAGAGTTTGGAGGTTACCATTGTCTTTGTTTATGAGTTCCATGATGATAAGTTCCATGGCCTTGCAGGCTCATCAGGCTAATAGGTCTATAGTTCCCAGAATCAGTGGTGGCTCCCCCTTTGTGGAGTGGGATAACTGTTGCTGTGTGCCATTTAGTGGGCACAAAGCCTGATGCAAGGCTATTATTGAACATGGTGCTTAAGTGAGGAGCCAGTTCATTCTGAAGTTCGTGTAAAACGCAGCCTGGGATGTTGTCTGGTCCCATGGATGCTGTGTTTTTGGCTTTAGAGAGTGCAGCTTTCACTTGCGTAGTTGTGATTACAGGGACTCTGCATTCTTCCTGTATAGATATGGGCCCTTTAGGGGGTGAGGGGGAGGTAAAGTTAACACTGAACCTATCTGCCAGGATGTTGGCAATATCAGTTGGTTCTGTAATTTTCGTGCCTTTGTGCTGTAACTCAGAGCAGATTTTGGTGTTGCCATTGAGATTCTTGACATAGCTATAGAATGCTTTGTGGTTGTCCCTAGAATCAGTGGCAATTTTATTTTCATAGCTAGCTTTGTAGGATCTTATAAGGGATCTCAGCTTCTTACTGAGGCTGACCAGGGAGCTCCTCCACTCATGGGATTTTACTCTCTTTTGCAACAGTTTCTTCCTTCTGTTGTACAGTTTGTTTATGGCAGGGGACCACCAGATTGGTTTCCTTTTTTTGGAGGATAGCGTCTTGGTTCTGTTTGGGCTAGAACAATCCATGCACTCATGTAAGTGCTTATAGAGTGCATTTGTGTAGGATTCAGCAGCTGTAACTGTATTGTCCATCTGCATGGGTGTCATGAAGTTCACTACTTCTGTCTTAAGAAGCATGAAGTTGGCTTTGAAGAAAATGTTTACTGTGGTTTCCTTAATGGGGGGTGGCGGTGGGTTGTGGATATCAAGGGTGATTAGCTTATGGTCGGATCGGAAAAACGAGGAGCTGACTTCAGGTGTGGAACACCGGTCACTCATGTTGGTAATGACTAGATCTAGGATATTGTTGCACCTGATGGGGGTGTGGATAAGTTGATCTAGGGCATTGGAGTTTATGAATTCCAGAAAGTGTTGCGCTAAGGAGTTGGTACATGAGTAGTTTTCCCAGTTAATGGTGGGGTAGTTGAAGTCGCCCATTATTAGAGTGTTTGGTTGAACCCTAATATTTTCCAGTACATCAAGAAAAGAGGAGTGGGAATCCTGGGGCATGGTGGGGGATCTGTAGCAAGCTACAATTTGGATTGCAGTTTTGCCAAGAGTTAGTTGCACTTGGATAACCTTGGATGCATTATGCTGAGCAACTAGCCTGGAGGTGTGGATATCCTTAATGAATATGGACACACCCCCACCTTTGGTGTTTCAGTCCAGGTTACATGGAAGAAAAGTGTGGTATGAGTTATAGCTGGTAGTGCAGGGTGCAGGGGTGCTCTCTGGAGCCTTGAACCAGGTCTCAGTCACTGCACAGATATCAATGTTCTCCATTTTAAGGAGTGCCTCGTGAGTGCATTTTGATATTTAGACTTCTAGCATTGAGTAACATTACCCTCAGTTTTTGCTTGCTTGTTCTTGTTATGGTGGTGAATTTGTTACTTGAACCCTGCCTAAAAAAGGCAGTATAGGGGCAGCAAGATCCTTAGCCAGTATCCGGAATCCCAGGGGTGACAGGTGCAGGCCATCTGTGGCAAAGCATCGTGGTCTGTTGACCATGTCATCCCAAGGAGACAGATACTGGATCCCCTTAGAATGGCACCAGAATCTTAGCCAATTGTTGAAGTCAATCATTTTGTCCTTGTACTGCGGTATCATTCTGGGTGATGGCAGAATGATACTCAGGGCTAGGGTCATACCTGCCTGGGCTACAAGATCGGAGAGCTCTTCCATATCTCTTTTCATGTAGTCCAGGGAGGTACGTCTCAGGTCATGGACAATGACAGAGTCATATTTGTACTTGTTGTGTAGTGACCTGAGTGCGTGGGTTATGTGGCGGATCCTGGCACCTGACAGGCAGCTGACAGTAACCTTCTCCTTGTTTAGCCTGGTGAGTGGGACATCAGTGTGCCTGACTGTAGAGTCACCTATGACTAGTGTGTTGGGTATGTTGTTTTGCCTTACTGGCTGTGTTTGAGTGGCACACTGAGTCTGTGGGCTATGTGTCATTTGGGTTGTGTTGGGGGATGGAGGTTGCTTGTGTTTCTGCTTTGGAGGTCTCTGTTGCTTAGGCAGATTATTATTGAGAGCCTCCGCGAATGTTTTTGAGTTTCTATGTGTGGATTTTGGTGGTGTAGACGTAGTGAGACTATGTGATGAGTGTGGTGTGGTGCAAATGTTTACCTTCTCCTCATGACTGTCAGGTTCAGTCTTGGTTGGAGAGAGCTTTACCTCCAGTTTGGCTAGATAAGTGCATCTCTCACAGGTTGTAGTGTTGGGTGGTAGGAGGAGAGTGTTGTCTGTGTACGAGGCAATTTCTACATTGCCTCAAGATGCCTAGATTCATCAGATAGACAGGGGAGAACACTGGGAGTTGACCCTTGGACATGCCTGAATAAAAAACTATTTTCCTCTAGATAAGTGAGGAAAGTGAGTACAAGAGCTGTTTTTCTCAATGCCAGTTAGAAAAGTAAGTACAAAAACTGTTTTACTCTAGGTAATGAGGAAAATTGAGTGCTATAGTAATAAGTAGCTTATTTAGTGCTTACAAGTTCTGAACAAGTGCTGAGCATGAATAAGCAAATTTAAGTGCTAAAACTAAGAATCTAAAAAATTACTAAGAAACTAAAACATTTTGAGCTAAAAAAGGGTCAGTGTGTTTACACCATTATGTTGCGCTGAACAATCAGTGTGTGTGTGTGTGTGTGTGTGTGTGTGTGTGTGTGTGTGTGTGTGTGTGTGTGTGTGTGTGTTCTCACTGAAGAGGGACTCGTGTATGGATTTGCCGCTGTTGCCTTTGAAAGGGACAGCACTTACCTGTGTTAATAGGTAAGTACGGAGTGAGTGAGTGCATGCATGAAAGCAGAACTGTGTGCGTGAAAGTAGGAGTGTGTGTGTGTGTAATTATATATGTGTGCATGACAGAGAGAGAGAGACACACATGCACAAAGAGGCTAACAATGATCAGTCTACCTACTGAACACAAACAAGTTAGCTCACAAATATATCGTACATTAAAAGTACACTTTCATTAAATTGCGGCTTTCCTGACAGGGAGAGTGTTGTATTGAACATGAACTCATACCTCTTAACTGTATGAATTTTCAAAGAATGTCTGGATTTTTGCCTCATCTTCCAATTTGTGTCTTTTGCTTAGGAAATAAAAGTAGTCATCCAAGGTAATGAAGTTCCAGGGAGTAAGAATGAGACAGTGGCCTAGGGTTAATGGGTCAGTAGTGGAGTAATTATGTGGGACTGTAGCATATAAAGCAAAAAAGCACCTAGTACTGTTTTTTCATTGGTGGGTTCTAAGCAGTGGTAGATTGGGCAACAGTAAGCATAGCTTTGGTAGATCATCAATACTGGCAAATCAAGTGGGCACACTGTCATTTTTTAAATGTTGGGGGTTTTAGTGTGTATGTGTGTGCTTATGTGCTGGGAGTGCTGCAACAGTAAATGATAATTAAAGACAGAGACTTACGGACTGTGGAGAATATGTTTCTTTGTTTCAAAACCTGATTCTTGGGTACACATGCCAAAAGATTTGTTAAGACATAGCTTCTTGCCATTTACAGTGGATGGTTATTTACATTGAATGGACAATGCTAGCAGTATTAGCATGGGCCTGTGGGGTTCTGAAGGATGCCAAGTCTACAACTGCCAATGTCTTGTAAAGTGACCTGGAAATGGATATTGGGATGTTACTGAAAAAATATAGTAAGTGGGCTTAGAAATACAGTTTAATTAAACAAAGTGTACTTTCAATTTACAGGCCATAATTTAATGTATTTCAGGTATTCCAGATACTGGTAGATTGTATACCATTAGACTTAATTAGGGAGAGCTGTCATTCTGGGGAAACAAGCAGCCCTAGTTTCAGTGAAAGCTCTGTGGTTGCTTGCAGGTAGGAAGTTGCAGGATGTTGATGCAATGTGTTTTATTTATTATTTGTAATGCATTTGTCATTTCAAAGCATGGCTTTCTTTGTTGCAAAAGAAGGCAGGACTGAATGAGCCATATAATGTTTAACTGACAATGATGGGATAGAAAGATTATAAGTGATGTTTAATGTTTGCAGTTACAGCTGTTTCAATGGTATCTGTGATGCATAACTATTTTTGGGCCTGTGTCCCACTTTTATTTTTCGCTTTGTCCAGATTTCTTGCTCTAAGGTTGAGAGGTATGGTTCCATACTAAATCAGAAGTTGTATTTACCTTGGAAGACTTTTCGGCATAATTATGAAAAACAGCGCCTTTTAAATAAATAATCCTCTCCACACTTTGAGCTATTGACAAAGTCTGGGAATTTGTTTTTTCAAAAGCGAAGGTCAGCATTACAGCTCAGTAAACTTGTCAGTCTGTGAGTAACTTCTGTACAAATTAAAATGTCTGAATGGCAAATGGCTTTAGATTGGAAGAAAGTTTATTTTTATTTATTTTATTTTACATTTGTTTACCAGGAAAGTCCGACTGGACACAGGTCCATTTTCAGCGGAGGCCCGGGGAGAAAAGCTCCAAAAATAACACAAAACAATATAATACAATACATGAGAGAGAGAGAAAGCAAATCATGGATGTAGTACTCATACAATATGGCAGAGATTACATCTCGTAACAGTGAGAATAACTGAGGTACAGAATAAATTTAAAAACAACATTTTTTTTTTTTACAGTTATAATTAAAGCAAGGCAAATATCAATGAGATAGGTTTTCAGGAGACAACTGTTTGTACATAGCTGAAGCTCTGAAACAATCTTTTGGTATGGATGAACTGGGGGATTGACACAAGTTATATGTTTACACCAGTATGTAGCATTATCTTAGAGAGTTTATGGTTTTCTTATTGATTTACTTTTTGCCGAGCAGTTGTTTGTTGATTTATTGATGGTCCTTTTGTTGGTGGGAAATTGCATGGATGAATCCATCTCTATTATGATTTTTTTTCAGCTATTTTGACATCCAGACAATTTCATTCAGTGAGTGGGTGTCATGTGATTACTGAGGTTGCCTATTTTACAAGTAGGGGCTTTGTGTGTGTGTGTGTGTGTGTGTGTGTGTGTGTGTGTGTGTGTGTGTGTGTGTGTGTGTGTGTGTGTGTGTGTGTAAGAGAGAGAGATTTAATATGTATACTGAATATATTTTTGCAAAAGGAATTCTTAGTTAAATAAGCCCCTCTTCTTGGGCAAGTAGACTTGAGTAACCAATATTAGATCTTAGCCATCCATCTAGTTAAGTTTAGTATGTGGATTTTCCATCCGGTTTGATGAAGGCTATGCTTCTTACTCAGGGAGTACATTTACCGCTGTCCATCCAGTTGTCGTGTTGCTGAATAACTTTGATAATGAGAGGAGATTTTTACAGAAGTTGAAGGTTTTTGTGTCAACAACCTGGCCATACAGAGTGGCTTGTTTATGTTGCAGTGAAGGCTGTGGTCTTTGTAGTGAGCGTTTTAAGTATAACCAGTATTTCTGAGGTAGAGGAAGTCTCTTAAGGCAGGATCTTTCTTAGCATGGAAAGCAAGCCAGTAATGAAATTTATAGGGGCCAGTGAGAGAGTTAAGCAAGAAGCTTTTTAGTCTGTCTGGATATCTAAGTGAACTTAGTCCTTTGACCTTTTTTGTCAGAAATGGTTGTAGTCTTTCTTTTGGCAGGGTGTTTTGCTGAGGCACATGCCAAAAGGGGTATTGCACTCAATAATGGCTCTTGTAAAGGAAGAATACAGGGATGTTATGACCTCCTTGTCCCTGGATGAGATACCCTTACTAATGAAGTGGGACATGTAAAAAGCTTTCCTTACAACGGAGACAACGTGGTGGTCAAAAGTCAGGTTTCTATCAACAAGTACCATACGACTTATTGAGTGCTTACAACATTGTTATTGATGTGATAATTTGTGGGGACATCCCTCTCCTCAAAGGGGATGATGATGCATTTTTTGGCATTTAGCTTGAGGCCATATTTCTGGCACCAGTTATTTGTTTGGGTGAGACCCTCTTGTAGCTTATCAGAATTGTTTTATTAAGTCAGTAATGTGAATTCTTTACTTTATTGCAAGTTTGTTGGGTTATTTTTGTGGATTATAGTATTGTAGGACTGCTGATGTTGACATTTTACGTAGTTGGACTGCTGGAATGGTTTTCCCAATGAGAAATGCTAGTGCTGTAGTGAATATCTGTTTATTTGTAAAAAAAAAAAAATATATATATATATATATATATATATATATATATATATATATATATATATATATATATTAACTAAGATGTTAGAGTTAACTGTTAGATTAGAGAATTAGAATAAGAATTAGAATTATAAGGCAAATACATTTATTCATTGTTCAAATGCACCTACAGTACAGCCAGGAGGACGACTGTGGTCTTCCGGAGCAACAAAAGAGTTAACTATATTGATATATTTTATATGCGGCCCCAAGACAATTTCTGTTCACTCAATGCGGCCCCAGCAAGCCAAAAGGTTGGACACCCCTGCTTTAAGGACTGCTGAGTGCAACCGCATCTACTTTTATCTATTTGTGACTGAACTGTTCCTTCTCATTACCTTTTTGACTATAAACCAGGCCACAGCAACAAGAAGAATAGATGCAGAATGTGTGGACAGTTTAACATTACTATTCAACTAGTTCACTTTTCATGTTTTTGAGGCAGTGAGGAAAGCAGAATACAAAAAAATGAAGACAGAGAAAATAGCAAACTCCACACTGACGCTGAACAGAAGATAGGATTAAAACCAGACTCTGGAGTTGTGAGGTAGACACTTTTAAACCCCAGAAGGCTACAGGCACTGAGTTGCTTGCATAATTATAACCTCTGGAACACCAGTAAAACCTGAATATTTGCCCTTACTGTACAACGCATTGAAACTCAGTGCAAGGTCTCTTATCCTAACAAGATGCATATCTGACTTCCAACCACAACCCCAACCATACAAGATGAGATGCCAATAAGTGATAGGGGGCAATCAGAAGAAATAGTTGTCTTATTTACACAATCCAGGAATTCACAGCATTTGTCAGTAGGGTATGAAACAGATTTGTCTACAGCTTACTTTCTTTCCTTCTTTTTCTCTTATATTGTTTCTTTTGAAAATGTAATACCTTTGGAGAGTGTTTTTGACTGGTCCTGTATCAGTCCTCTGCTGATCATGTTTTTGATCTTGTCTTTGACTGGTCCTGTATCAGACCTCTGCTGATCATGTTTTTGATCTTGTCTTTGACTGGTCCTGTATCAGTCCTCTGCTGATCCTGTTTTGACCTTGTCTTTGGTCCTGTATCAGTCCTCCGCTGATCATGTTTTTGATCTTGTCTTTGACTGGTCCTGTATCAGACCTCTGCTGATCATGTTTTGATCTTGTCTTTGACTGGTCCTGTATCAGTCCTCTGCTGATCCTGTTTTGACCTTGTCTTTGGTCCTGTATCAGTCCTCCGCTGATCATGTTTTTGATCTTGTCTTTGACTGGTCCTGTATCAGACCTCTGCTGATCATGTTTTTGATCTTGTCTTTGACTGGTCCTGTATCAGTCCTCTGCTGATCCTGTTTTGACCTTGTCTTTGGTCCTGTATCAGTCCTCCGCTGATCATGTTTTTGATCTTGTCTTTGACTGGTCCTGTATCAGTCCTCTGCTGATCATGTTTTTGACCTTGTCTTTGACTGGTCCTGTATCAGTCCTCTGCTGATCCTGTTTTGACCTTGTCTTTGGTCCTGTATCAGTCCTCCGCTGATCATGTTTTTGATCTTGTCTTTGACTGGTCCTGTATCAGTCCTCTGCTGATCCTGTTTTGACCTTGTCTTTGGTCCTGTATCAGTCCTCCGCTGATCATGTTTTTGACCTTGTCTTTGGTCCTGTATCAGTCCTCCGCTGATCATGTTTTTGATCTTGTCTTTGACTGGTCCTGTATCAGTCCTCTGCTGATCATGTTTTGACCTTGTCTTTGGTCCTGTATCAGTCCTCCGCTGATCATGTTTTTGACCTTGTCTTTGACTGCTCCTGTATCAGTCCTCCGCTGATCATGTTTTTGATCTTGTCTTTGACTGGTCCTATATCAGTCCTCTGCAGATCATGTTTTGACCTTGTCTTTGGTCCTGTATCAGTCCTCCGCTGATCATGTTTTTGACCTTGTCTTTGACTGGTCCTGTATCAGTCCTCCGCTGATCATGTTTTTGACCTTGTCTTTGACTGGTCCTGTATCAGACCTCTGCTGATCATGTTTTTGATCTTGTCTTTGACTGGTCCTGTATCAGTCCTCTGCTGATCATGTTTTGACCTTGTCTTTGGCCCTGTATCAGTCCTCCGCTGATCATGTTTTTGACCTTGTCTTTGACTGGTCCTGTATCAGTCCTCTGCTGATCATGTTTTTGACCTTGTCTTTGACTGGTCCTGTATCAGTCCTCTGCTGATCCTGTTTTGACCTTGTCTTTGGTCCTGTATCAGTCCTCCGCTGATCATGTTTTTGACCTTGTCTTTGACTGGTCCTGTATCGGTCCTCTGCTGATCCTGTTTTGACCTTGTCTTTGGTCCTGTATCAGTCCTCTGCTGATCATGTTTTTGATCTTGTCTTTGACTGGTCCTGTATCAGTCCTCTGCTGATCATGTTTTTGGCCTTGTCTTTGACTGGTCCTGAATCAGTCCTCTGCTGATCCTGTTTTGACCTTGTCTTTGGTCCTGTATCAGTCCTCTGCTGATCATGTTTTTGACCTTGTCTTTGACTGGTCCTGTATCAGTCCTCTGCTGATCCTGTTTTGACCTTGTCTTTGGTCCTGTATCAGTCCTCCGCTGATCATGTTTTTGACCTTGTCTTTGACTGGTCCTGTATCAGTCCTCTGCTGATCATGTTTTGACATTGTCTTTGGTCCTGTATCAGTCCTCCGCTGATCATGTTTTTGACCTTGTCTTTGACTGGTCCTGTATCAGTCCTCTGCTGATCATGTTTTGACCTTGTCTTTGACTGGTCCTGTATCAGTCCTCTGCTGATCATGTTTTGACCTATACTCATGTATATGTGGATTAGCATGTATCTGACTTCATATCAGAAGCACGACTGTGATGAACAAACTTTTCATCAAAAAGGGAAAAAAATCTGCTTATCATTTGCCTGCTTAAAGTTGCAATACAGTGTCTTTCTTTTCGTGATATTGCTGTTTTCCTCTGTTCTTCCATCTGCCTCATTACAGTGCCTCTCTAAACTTGACTAATTTGTGTGGGTCTTAGCTCATTCCCACAGAGCTCAGAAACATTTGCCATCCTTGCCTGTGTGCTAGTGTTTTTGCTGCATGTAGTGCCATCCAGACTGTGATAAGTACTTTCACATGAAAAAAAAATGCACTTCTCTAAGTTTTCTAAATGTACTACTGCTGTAGTATTGAATTATTTATTGCATTTATCTGTATTTTAAGACTGTAAAGTACATTTGTTTTCCAATATCCTTGCTGTTGGATTAATTTCTTGAAAAATCACCATAAAGGTGCTGCCTTAGCTATTGTTGAATTGGTTTCTGTTAGCATTTCACTTTTATCTAAACTCATCTCGTGGCAGTAGGGGACAGCCTGGTCTGTTGTAGTTGGCAAATACACAGAAAGGCTTAACGTGAGACTGTTTTATTGGTCAGAGGGCTATTGGCATTTTTTGTATAGCTGCAGGCACTTAGAAATTAAGTTTTCCCTATAAAACCACCTCTGAAACTGTAGCCAGTAACTCAGTTGCACAAAGAACAACTAATTTGTGTGTTGATGAGCGCTGACCCACAAATCTACTCCTATACAGCTTTATGTTTCTAGCTTCAAAACCAGCCAGGCTAACCTGCTAGTAACCCCTCTTGTACCACACCCTTTTAGTTCATCAAGAAAGACTTGACATCATGGATACACACTTTTCTAATCTTTCTGTCACCAGTCTGGTGGATACGGGCATCCTGAGACAATGTAGCAATTCTCTCAAATTCACTGATAATTCTCAGAGAAACGGATACAATACATGAGAGCTGAGATTACACAATGTCATTAAAGGCAAGAATTGTGCATAAAAGCACTCAAAATAAGAATTAGGTTTTCAATAACACACAGACTACATCACACACATAGTAGACACCCAACACATAGACCAACATATGCTGAGGCACTAAAAGACAATCTTCTTAAACCCCAAAGACTACCCAGATACTCAACCCATCTCAATTATCCTCAGCAAACCTAAACAACACCCAAATCCACACATGCAGCTGCATGCTTCAACTAAAAAGTCCATAAGGCAAGCCAACATGCTAGTGAAGACTCTAGTGATAGGAGACTCCATTGTGAGACAAACAGATGTCTCACTTACCAAGCTGAACAAGGAGAAAATAATGTTCAGTTGCCTATCGGGGACCAGGATCTGCCAAGTCATTTGCACACTCAGGTCACTGAATCACAAGTACCTCTATGACTCAGTCAGAGTCCATGAGGGTGTAAATGACCTGAGACATACCTCCCTGGACTATATGATGAGAGACTTTAGGTATCCCAGGCTGGATGATGCCACTGTATGAACAGAAGATGATTTACTTTAATAAGTGGCTTAGCTTCTGGTGTAATTCAAAGGAACTACAATATTTGTCAGCATGGAAGGACATGGTCAGCAGACCATGTTTATTTGAGAAAGATGGCCTGCACCTGTCCATGCTATGCTTTGGAATGTTGACTACAACATTGTCCTCCCCATTGTGCTTTTTATAGGTAATGCCAAATGGATAAACCTTCCAACTTAGCAAAATCAACCCAAGTGATTCTAAAAGTGTCACTACTCAACACCAGAAACCTAAACAAGGAGATACACTCCTTCCAAACTCTCCTCACTTTGGAGAATGCAGAAATTTGAGCAGTTACGGTTTAAAGCCATGGAGAGCTTCCCTGCAGTGCAAGCATACCATGCCTTCCACACTTAAACCACATACTACACAGGCAGGGACTAAAGGTGGACACATCTTGACCTACATCAAAAACAAACATACCTCAAAGTTGGTCAAGCAGAATGACCAGCTTGAGCTTCTCCATGTCTAAATTACCACAGTTAGAGTCCCATATCATCCTTGCAAGCTATAGATCACCCACAAAACCCATAGCTCATATTTAGATCATATTTATATCTAAGATCCCAGCTGAGTGGTCTAGCCAAAATCTCCAACACCCTCTCTGTCCAGCCAGTGCTTCATGTCCCTGCCCAAGTAGCAGACACACACACACACACACACACACACACACACACACACACACACACACACACACACACACACACACACACACTTTTAGATTTGATTTATATACAAACACACAGACACTCCTGGGGAAGGCTGGCACAGGTTCACTAGCTATGCCCCCTTCTGCCCAGACTACAATGTAGTACCAACTGTCACAAACCACTACTTATCAGATACTATAAGGCCCTTCCCAAAGGGTGACCAATCTTAATGTGTAATGTTACTATTAACTATTAATCCAAATGGTAAGTGTAACGAAGACTAAGGCTATTAGAATGGCCTGCATAGTGTCACCAAATACATATGCAAGTACTCTCAGAGCTTAAAGATCTCTAAACAAACCAGCTGCAATTAAAAGGTTTAACTATATTTAATAA
This sequence comes from Protopterus annectens, assembly GCF_019279795.1. Taxonomy (NCBI): domain Eukaryota; kingdom Metazoa; phylum Chordata; order Ceratodontiformes; family Protopteridae; genus Protopterus; species Protopterus annectens. Next base: position 1,470,895,078 of record NC_056729.1, read on the forward strand.
TAAATAATAAAAGAACAAGACAATACTCAATAACCCAATACAGTGACTACAGAATTTAGAATCACAGGAAATATTTTAAAACAACATTGCAGGACAGTCTCAAATAAATACAGAAAACATCTAAACTAATCTTTACTACATTCCTAACTATCTCTAAAAGAAATACTGTACCTAAATAGCCTAGTTACAGAGCAAGGCAAATACAGATGATAAGTGCTGAATGGATGTTTTCATGTCCAAAGACAAGATAGAAAATGCATAGATGAACTCTCTGATATAGTTCTTAAATTAATAAGCATTGTCACCTCACAGTAAGATGCTGTCCAGTTTGATTCTCAGCTAGAGCGTCTTCTGCATGGAGACATGCGTGAATGGGCGTACCTTCATTGAAGGTTGTTTGTCAGGCCTGGCAAGCCGGTACGTAAAAATCAACTGCCAATCATTAGCAGACCGGAGTTCCGCTGTGGCAACCCCTAACCGGGAAAAGCCGAAAGGCACAAACAAAACTGCTGGGTTAGCCAGGATAACATCTCTCTTTGTCACCTGCCTTCAGTTCCCAGGCTAACAGATAGAATTTAACACCTCAGTATCAGAGGTACATATCTCTCAGACGTTTGCCTAGAAATGGAACTCGTAAAACAGTTAAACTCTTTTACATTTGAAACCTAGTAATTACTTTTATTTCAAAACAAAAGGAAAACCTCCAACTCTAGACATTGTGTCAACTCTGAGCTGACACAGAGATAACAGAATCGTAAAATAATTTCCACTTATTTTCTCGAGGTTTTGCAATTGAACTCTGTATGTTCCAGCTTCTGTCATGAAAACACAGATTTGCACAGGCACATAGTCCATATACATTTATGTTCTTTTCCAGTATGGTACACTGTGGTTGCATTCTTGAAGCTCAGTACATAACATACAATTCAACACACACTTCTGCAACAATAGTTTAATATACTCATAACATATAGTTCTCTTACATTTGTAAGACAAGCTTATGGATCATATTAATATTCACAAATGACTTATGATTATTTACAAAATTCCAGATAGCTGGCCTGGCAGGCTCACACGGGCAGCAAATGTATTTTCCAGAATCCAGCTAACCAATGTGATGAGAACTCCAATTCTCCATGTGGAGTCACTTGTGGTTGGGAATAAAGTGGAAAATGGAGGGTGTCTTCAGGTATATAGGTATAGTTGACAAGGCAATGATATAAGTGGGAGAAATAAGTAGAGAAACAGGACTGAGTTGAAGAGGATAAAAACAAGAGAATAAGTCCACTGACTAGGTATGGCTATGCATTGAACAGGTTATCAACCAATAGGATGCTAGGGTGAACTGAGCTGGCAGATCAAAGGACAAGCCAATAGGAGTGCACATCAAAGTAATGATGACCAGTAAAAAGAAGGCTTCAGGGTTTGTAATCCTTAGTGCTGGACACTACATCTTCAAATGGAATCAATCACTTTTTCTGAGACAAAAATATTATTTTTGTTTGTCAATTCATAAAGGCACAGCAATAATCTGCTTTTGTTAAATGCTGAATTTGTCAACCTGAAAAAAATGTGAACTATGCATTTTTGTTCAAGACAAATAGCATCATATTGGTTCATAGTTTAGCACTCGGCTAACTGCCCTTGTGGGCCATTTTAAGTCTAGCCAATTATTCCATAATTCATAAAACATGACGAAATTGTATTTATAATTCAATATATATTTGGTTTTTAATGGTTGGTTCTTTAAGTAACAAAAAGCACTTAATACATATCTTTTGAAGTAGTTAGTGCATCAACTGTTTTAAATATTTAATTGATAATGAGCTGTTGGGTGTGTGAACAAATTGGGTTCCTATATATGTTCCAGTCATTTTTTAAAATGTTGTCTGAAGAAGTGCATCTATCTGTTAATGCACGAAAGCGCTAACAGAACGGAATAAATTTCTTTTATTTTAGTAGAGACCAGTGTGATTTGTTCAAGAGTATCACTTTTTTTGTTTTTCTAAGTTTGTGTTTCGTGTTTTGGTTTCCATGTAAGAATCAAACCCTGCACCTTGTATTTGTAAGGTAAACACCTCAACCATTGTACGAAGCCTTATAAAGTACACAAATGTATATATGAGCTATTGGCTGTGAGCAACAATAAATGAGCACATTTCTAATAAAGCACAAATGGATACATGAACTACTAATTGTATGCAGCAATAAATTACCATATCCCTAAAATCATATTAGATGCCCTAGTAAAAATGACATGTCATGATGCTCAGAGATAGAATGCATGCAGTAGATGATTCTAGGAATGAAAAATCCTGCAGCTTTCCCTTCAATTCATACACGTAACTGCATACGACTGCTTGGGGGCATTACAATTCTAATGACAAAAAAATCCCTTTTGAGGAGCAGTATAAATGATGTTTACTTGTGATGTAATGACAACTCAATATAGATGTACTCTAAACTAATAGGTTCATAGGTTCATACTAGGCTATCTGCCCTAGGGCATTTATAAGCCTAGCCAGAATGTGTTTGGCTTTCACCACCCATTTTAAATTAATTTTGCTATCCCCGTTTTCGAGGTTAGTATACTGTGCCTCTGTCTATCAGTGACACAGAAGTGATACCCAAGTTAAACCTACGATCTCCCATCCACTCATCAAGAATTGAAGGGGAGAGTCAATGAGGGACTCTGCCTAACCTGGACTGGGATTATATTCCAGAGTGAAGGGAGCCTCTGGGTTATGAATCTGTCCCTCCAGCATGTCCTATTTATTTCAGTGCTGAGGTTCAAGTCTCTCGAGCGCGTAGCTCGAATGGATTTGGATTTTCTGAGGTGCAGCATGTCCACTAATTCCGGGTTAGACATGGCTTTATACGTCAGGCACAGATCGCCCCTGAACAGGCAGTATGCCACTGAGTAGAGCTGGAGTTTCTTTAACCGGGCAGCATATGGCATCTGTTTGAGCCCTTTGATCCTCTTGGTGAGGTACTTTTGGGGTCTTTCCAGTTGCTGCAGGTGTCTGGTAAGGTACATCCCAAAAGGGGCATTGTACTCAATTATGGGCCTGATGAGGGATGAGTAAAGAGGCATGATGACTTCCCCTGATCTAGATGTGAATCCCTTCATGATTAGGTGGGCTATATAAAATGTTTTTCTAACCACTTTGGCCACGTGGTTGTCAAATGAGAGACTGCTATCAACTTGGGTCCCCAGGTCCCTAATTACTTCTTCTGTACTTAATGGATTGCCACCTATGTGGTAATTTGTGGGCACTTTGTTTTTGCCAAAGGGGATGACTATACACCTTTTGGCATTTAGCTTGAGGCCATGGCTCTGGCACCAGTTGTCTGTTTCTATGAGGCCCTTTTGGAGGATGTTTGTGTCGGCTGGAGAGTCGATTATGGTGCCCAGTTTGCAGTTATCTGTGAACTTGGTCAGCCACAGTCCTTCCGTGTTGGCCTGTACCTCCGAGAAATATATACCGAACAAGAGAGGTCCCAGGACTGAGCCCTGTGGGATGCCACTTGTAACTAGTTTGGAGTTTGACATGGCTCCAGCAATTCTAACCATGTGGGTTCTGTCCTTGAGCCAGTTTGCAACCCATCTAGTGACATAGGGGTTTATATTTAAGCTGGTGAGCTTATCTATAATGCCCAAGTGGGGTATTGTATCAAAGGCTTTTGCGAGGTCCAGGTAGGCTGTGTGGACCACCTTCCCCTCATCAATGGCCTTGGTGACTGTTTCAAAGAAATCAACCAGGTTTAAGAGGCAAGATCTGCCCTTAACAAAGCCGTACTGGGTAGGATCCAGTGTCTGTAGGTCCCCAATATCTTTATTTATGAGGTCCATGAGGATCCTTTCCATAGCTTTGCAGACCAAGCTAGTCAGGCTTATGGGGCAATAGTTTCCAGGATCCATTGAGGCACCACCTTTGTGGAGAGGGACCACTGTTGCTGTACGCCACTCTTTGGGTACATATCCTGTAGTAAGGCTGAGATTGAACAGTAGTTTTATGTTTGGGTTTAGCTCTTCTTGGAGTTCATGTAGGATGCAGCCCGGGACACCGTCTGGTCCCATTGATGCTGTGTTTTTTGCTTTGGAGAGGGCAGCTCTTACCTGGGCATCTGAGATGTCAGGGGGCAGCACTCTGCTGGGATAGCTATTTGCCCTTTTGGTGGGGGGGGGGTAGAAGTTTGCGCTGAACCTGTCAGCTAGGATGTTGGCAATGTCTGTGGGTTTGGTGTATTTTTTGTCATTTTGGAGTAATTCTGAGCATATCTGGGAATTCCCACCCAGGTTCCTAACATAACTAAAGAAAGCCTTGTGATTATCCTTAGTGTCCTGTGCAATTTTTCTCTCAAAGCTGGCCTTAGACAATTTTATGAGTGCCCATAGTTTTTGCTAATACTGATCAGAGATGCCTTCCCTTTTTGGGATTTTGCTCTATCATTTAGTAGCTTCCTCCTTCTGTTGTATAGTTTGTTTATGGCTGGGGTCCACCAGACAGAACGTCTGCCTTTGGAGGATTGGGTCTTGGTTTTATTTGGGATTGCATGATCCATGCATTCCTGAAGGTGTTCATAGAATGCATTTATAAAGGATTCTGTGGTCTGTGCCATATTTTCCACAGGCCCGGGGGCTTTGAAGGATTCCACCTTGGTTTGGAGGAGTGTGAAATTTGCTTTAGAGAAGTTTTTCACTGTGCTTTTCTGAGCAGGAGGTGGGGCCGGGATGTGAATATCCAGTGAGATTAGTTTATGGTCTGATCTTACCAGTGAGGGATACACTTCTGGTCTGGAGCATAGAGTCCCCATGTTGGTGATGATCAGGTCCAGTATGTTTTCCCCTCTTGTGGGAGTGGTAACAAGTTGTTCCATAGCATTTGAGTTTATAAATTCTCGGAACCTTTGGGCTAGGGTGTTGGAGCTAGAGTAATGCTCCCAGTCTATGTTTGGGTAGTTGAAGTCGCCCAATATAATGGTGTTTGGAGAGACCTTCATATTTTCCAGTGTTCTCAGGAAGGCCGAGTGGGGTTCCTGGGTTTGGGAGGGTGGTCTGTAGCAGGCTATAAACCGGAAGGCAGTTTTACCCACTGTTAGTTGCATATGGATAGTCTCTGATGCTTCGTGCTGTGCCACCAACCTGGAGGTGTGGGTATCTTTGACGAATATTGATACTCCCCCTCCTTTTGTGGTTTGGTCCAAGTTTTGGGACCGAAAAGCATGGTATGAGGTATAACCTGGTAGTGCTGGGGTGCTCTCGGGAGTCTTGAACCAGGTTTCTGTTACTGCACAGATATCGATGTTCTCTATGCTAAGGAGAGTTTCGAGTGCGTGCATCTTGAGGTTTAGACTTCTGGCGTTGAGTAGCATTACTCTTAGTTTCTTATCCCTTGTGATACCTATGGAGGTGGGTTTGTCTTTTGAGCCTTGCCTAAAACAGGCACTATGGGGGTAGCAAGAGCCTTTGCCAATAACCGAAAGCCCAGGGGTGACAGGTGTAAGCCATCCCTAGCGAAGCATCGTGGCTTATTCAGCATGTCATCCCAGGCTGACAGGCATTGGATCCCCTTTGAATGACACCAATACTTAAGCCAGTTGTTGAAATTGATCATCTTGTCTTCATATTGTGGCATCATTCTTGGTGAGGGTAAGATGCTACTCAAGGTCAGGGTCATACCGGCCTGGGCCACATGCTCAGAGAGCTCCTCTATGTCTCTTTTCATGCAGTCCAGGGAGGTACGTCTCAGGTCATTCACACCAGCATGGACAATGACTGAGTCATATTTGTACTTGCCTTGGAGTGACCTGAGTGTTGTGTTATGTGGTGGATCCTAGCGCCCGACAGGCAGCTCACCGTGACCTTCTCCTTGTTCAGCCTGGTGAGCGGGACGTGAGTGTGCCTGACGATAGAGTCACCTATTACAAGTATATCAGGTGTGTTGTTTAGCCTTAAGGGCTGTGACTGTTCGGCACACTGGCTTTGTGAGCTATGTGTTGCACGTGTTTTGTTTTGGGGTAGCGGTTGCTTGGGTGTCTGCTTTGGAGGTCTCTGCTGCTTAGGCATATTTATATTTAGAGCCTCCGAGTATGTTTTTGTGTGTTTATGTGTTTGGTTTGCTGTCATGGTAGGTCTATGTGAGACTGGAATCGTAGTGAGTGTGGTTTCCTTCTCCTCCTGACTGGTTACGCCATTACTGAGTTGAGAGAGCTTAGCCTCCAGTTTGGCTATATGGATGCATCTCTCACATGTGTTGGAATTTGTTGGGAGGAGGAGAGGGTTGTCTGTGTACATGAGGCAGTTGTAACATTGCCTCAAGATTCCCAGATTCACCAGCTGGACCGGAGAGGAGATTGACAACTGACCTTTGGACATGCTAGAATAGTATTGGGAATTCCTTTATAATTGAAAAAAAGGGCCAATGGGGAACAAGGTACTCAAGGGGAGTTTGTGAGGGTGTAGTGCTTTTAATTTTTTAGTGCTGACTTATATAATTGCTTTAGTGAGCAAGTGCCAGGTAACTTAAATGCAATGTGCTACAGGTAACTTAAATGCAAAAATGACAAACAGTAACTTTCTTTTAAGTGAAACAAGAAAATAAGTACAGTAAGCAATGCAGATATCACTAGGGATCCACAGAAGCACTGAAAAGCACCTTTTGTTAATGTTTCAAAAAAACAGCCTGAGAAAAACTGAAACCAAGTATAATATATAGTGTCAGTCTGGGGTAGTGAAGGTCTGTGAACCCATGCATTTCATACCTATGTATAAGAAGAAGGTTATATGTCCATTCTTGTCTGAGACTTAAAAAAAACATGTAGTGAGGATGGAATGCTTTGCTAAAAATGGACTTAATTGCTATTCCTTCCATAGGGATTGCAGTGAAACTCAGTGTTGCGTTTGATCCCACCACACCAGCTGCTGCAGACTGTGGGGATTGAGCCATGCCAAGTTACCATTAAAAATATACAGTTTTCTTGGTAAAATATATTACAATTTTCACTTCTGCAATGACAATTCAGTAAGGCTAGATTATGGACCAGTGCTCCATAGCCTAGCCTGTGCAGAACTCATATTCCAGAGAGGAAATGAAGTATAGCACAGATTCACCCAGTGAAAGGCTTCTGAGCCCCTTCATCTGGTTCCTACCTATAAAAGGAAAATATCAGTTATCCTTTAAGATATCATTACAAATATTTCAAGCAATCAAAACTGGATATATACAACTGCAACATGTACTTTAGAGTACTCTGGGATTTTAGGGCATCTAAAAACATAATTTATCCACCCATACTTTGCCTGTTTCCAGACTTGGAGCATAAGTGATTATGCTATTTAAGAAACTACAAAACACTTTTAGCGGTATAATATAATGGATTGTTTTACTTCTGATGCAATGGTATCTGAGGGAAGATATATTCTGGACCAGTTCTACATAGCTTCACCTGAACAGAAGTAATTTATCTGCTGTATGAAAACTGAGTATAAGACAACAATACAGACAGTGAAAAGTATATCAATACTTATATGTGTTACCCATGTAACAAAATGTCATGTGTCGGTCCACCTTTGACACTTTATTGAAAATTTCTGGCAACAAGGAGATGCTCAAAACAAAATGTGTCTAAGACTGCTATTCTGTCCTTAAGGATTGAAATACAGCTTAGGGCTGAATTTGGCCCACCACTTTGTCTGCTTTAAATCATGGAGACTGGATGATGTCATGTGAAAACCGAAAAAGAATCCTCTTCTTCATAATAAATAAATAAATAAGATCTTTCCTCCTGACATAACAGAAACTCAATAAAGTATACTGTTCTAGAGTTGCATAGTTCTGTCTCACAACAAATCAGAAATCTCCAATGAAAACTAATGAAAGACTTTTGGCTTTTCTCGGTTAGGGGTCGCCACAGCGGAACTCCGGTCCGCTCATGATTGGCAGTGGATTTTTACAGTGCTGAGTTTCCAGCCTGACACCCAACCTTCAATGAAGGCACGCCCATTCAAGCTCGCACCTACCTGCATGTCTTTAACTTCACTTGACATGGGGAGGACATGCAGACTCCACAATGAAGGCGCTCCAGCTGAGAATCGAATGGGAGAACCTCTTACTGTGAGGTGACAACGCTAACCGCTGCACCACTGCAGCTCTCCAATGAAAACTAATACTTCTTCAAGATATCAGACTTGAAAGTGAAAGGCTTATGAATCCTGACATTTGCTACATGATGTGTATAAAATGACATATATCAGTTTATCTTTGAGAGCTCATAATAACATTTTCAGTGAATTGCACAAGGATACACAGTGCAAGATGTACATAATACTGCAATTCAAGCAAAGGGTAAAAAGGCTACACAGACAAACCATTCATTAAAAGCAAAAAAAAAAGTCATCCAAGCTAGTCTTCACTGTGTAACAACTTAAATATCTTACTGAAGGAGTGAAGGCTCACTGGATATATGCAAATGGTCCCTTACGGACATACCAATGTTTTAACTAAATGGCTTCTGAATGCCCATGACTTTATACTTTTCATTTTTAAAATCTTTATAGACACAGTCAGTCCAATAAAGCCAAACCTCACTAGCTGTATATACTCTATATCCCAGGCTTTTTGTGACATCTGTACTGCACCATAAGTGGATTGCTTGGTTATACTTTAGAAACAGATTACTTAAATCCCAGTCTGATACCAATAAAGATTAAGGTGCCTGCAAAAGATCCTAAACATCATCGGGCTAAAGGGTAAAAATGTTACACAGGTAAAACACATTCAGTAAAAACTGCGAGAAAAACTCAACCGAGCTAGCATCTTTATTGTGTAATGCCTTAAACTTCCTGTAGTGGAGGCCCATGGGATATATGCCTTAAGGACATACTAGTGTTTCAGCTGAATGGCCATATCTTTTAACTTTTTAAGTCTTTATAGGTACATTCCGGCCAATAAAGCCAACTCTCACTAGTTGTAAACATACCATTTTTCAGACTTTTTAATAACGTTATCAGTTCAGCATAAGCAGAATATTTGGCTATACTTTAAAAAACACAGGGTTTAAAACCTAGTTTGATGTCCATAAACATAAAGCACTTCTAAAATGTTCCCAAACAACATATAAGCAAAGTATAAAAAAGTTACACAGACAAACCATTCAATAAAAATAGCAAGAAAAACTCAACTATGCTAGAGCTTAAACTGTGTAATGTAAACCTCCTGTAGTGAAGGACCATGGGATATATGTAAATGATCCTTTCAGGACACACCAGAGTTATGGCTGAGTTTTTCTTGTAGGTTTTACTTAATAACATTGTCGGAATTTTAATAGGTCATGCAGGTATAACAGCACATAAAAATGCAATTCTGCTTTCGGGATTTAAGTACTGCTCAGAGCTGAATTTAACCTAGCAGAGTAGATTTCCTATGCCCACAATGGAAAATTTGTATAATACATCATGCCAGACTGTGACAGGAAAATTGCTTGTACACATACTTTTTCTACGATAAGTGGCTTCTTGCTGAAACTTTGCATCTGTGACTGCTACTCCTGCCAGACTGATGGCATAGAGGGAAAAATCAAGTCTTATTAGCAACTTAGTCCTATGACAGAGGGAGTTTAGGTATACTTGTCCTGATGTGGAAGATCCCAGATGGCAAAGGTGGATTGTTATTCAAGTGCTGGTTTTGGCCAGGACTTGGATCTGTTGCTGAGTTGGGCTTGTTGGATCGCCATGTGTACTTTTTAGCTTATTCCAGAAAGGTATATGAGCAAGGCATTTCTTAATGTTCCAGAGAAGCAAAATATCAACTATTTAATATAGCTGCTAATAAATGGATCCATAGTACCTGGCTGCACTTTGAATTAAGGAAGAAATGGATTGATTTGCATGACACAATAAATAGCCTCAAGTCAGCAAACCCCATAACTTATCCTTAGCTCAGCAATATAAAATCTGCTTGGCTTCTGAAGCTCTTTTGCCTTGGCATTTTAATTGATTTGCTAGTTAATGTATTATAGTAATTCCTTGGTGTTTAAAGGGTAGCATTAGTTGTCATGTAACACAGGAGTGCAATGGCAAAAGCATCCTTTTTTGCTAGAAATGGAGTCTCCCCAGAAGAGACTTATGATCACAATAAATAGCTCTTCTCATTCTAACATGAACTTTAATTTTATTATCCTCTACATTACTACATACATTTTAAAACCAATGAATTTCAGAGAGCTATGTAACCAGGAATATGTGAGATTTAGTTGTCTAGCCCATTTGAGATGTTGCTTTGTTGGCCTTAAATATCTCTAATGTATTATTTACCCTTAGCCCAGATATACAGGAAAAGGCCAAAGGCTGAGTTTGTGAAATTTAGGGCCTTTTTTCCCAGGGGTGTTGTGCATGAAGATTACGTAGTTATCCCTGAACATTAGGATTTTGGTATGTACTGAATAGCAGAACTCCCCTTTCAGAAAATGATCCTAGATAGTAACCAGTGCTAGGAGTATAAAGTCCATTAAGAAGATGGTAGGAGCAGGAGATATCCCTGCCAGGTACCCCTGTGCAAAGAGAAGAAATTAGAAAATATAGAGCTAGAAAGGATTCCAGTGCAAAGATCTTTGACTTTTTTAGATTCACTGGACAGATCAAAAGCTTTCAAGGCATTCTAAAGTTAGGGTCACTTGGTAGACTCAAAAATCTTTTAAAATTAAAAAGAATAGCAATAAAGGGATTGGAGACTTTTCTTGAAGTGTGAAACAAAGAAGAAAGTGTTCTAAGGCAACCAAGTACAAAACGACCCGGGCAGTATGGAGAAGAATTGGTCTAATTTGTCACGTAAAATACCAAAGGCATTTATTTGTACAAAGTAAAGTAAATAAAGTAAGATAAAATAAAATCAAGTCACATAAATGCTAAACTGCTATCACCGAGTTTTCATCTTATCAAAAAAAGACTTCCTCAGATGCTTAATGAAACACAGTTACCATACCTTAAATACCTTTACAATTTACTTACATGCAATGACTTTATTACAGCAATTAATTTTCTACCGTTACAATACTGTCTCCATTAAATGTAGTAAATTCGAACAAGTCATATCAGATAAAAATTCCTTACCAAACACACCTTAATTAAATGGCTTTTACTTATAAACCTATAATTATTAAAACCTAATAAAACTTTTTTAATTCATTTAAAGAAACTTTTCTTTGGTTTAACGATCACCATTAATATTGCATTAATCTTCTTCTTTTGGCTTTTCCCCGGTTAGGGGTTGCCACAGTGGATTACCTGTCTGCTCATGATTGTCAGTGGAGTTTTTACAGCGTTGAGTTACTAGCCTGGTGCCCAACCTTCCACAGAAGGCACACACATGCATGCACATGCCTAGGGCCAATTTAGAGTGTCCAATCCACCTACAGCATGTCTTTGGGATGTGGGAGGAAACCGGAGCACCCAGAGGAAACCCACGCAACCACAGGGAGGACATGCAGACTCTGCACAGAAGACACCCCAGCCAATGATCAAATCAGAGAACCTCTTGCTGTGATTAAAAAGTCTTTTGGCTTTTCCTGGTTAGGGGTCGCCACAGTGGAATTCCCGTCTGCTAATGATTGGCAGTGGATTTTTAGATGCCGAGTTGCCAGCTCGATGCCCAACCTTCAGAGAAGGCACGCCCATTCACACACACACCTACCTGCATGTCTTTCACTCGACCATGGGGAGGACATGCAGACTCCACACAGAAGGCGCTCCAGCCGAGAATCGAATGGGGGAACCTCTTGCTGTGAGGCGACAACGCTAACTGCTGCACCACTGCAGCCTACAGAACCTCTTGCTGTGATAAGATCCTAATATTCATTCTTGGTGCTAAGGCCCCCTCTAGTGGTGAATCCTTTGACCCTACTTGTAAAAACTTCTTTTTAAACATATAAAAATTATTTAAAGTCACCATACTGTTCCACAGTAATTCAAGTGTTGTTTAGCCATGATAAGTTAAAAATAAGTTGAAAAACACAAAGTACTTTGTGCAAAGGTGTTTGACTAGGTAGTGAGTTATTTTTATATAAAAAAGTTGTTATTATAGCTTAGCAGCTCTCACTTTAAATAATGGTGCCAAGGAGATGTTTTCATTCAGGCCAGGGTATATGTTAGCCTCCAGATTAGCTTGCCATAACAGTTCTTTGTATTCTATTCTGGTTTCCCATGACCCTCCCCTGACATCTTTTGTAACCTCCCAAGAACAAGAGTAGGTGCCACAAGTGTATCCTGAGTGAACGAGCTTCCAAGTAAAGCACCAAAGCCAAAAAAGGCTTCAGTAAAAACCACGCTGGTACGTAATACTGTAAATAAAATCCAGTAGTTTTAATGAACCCAAAACTGAGAAGGTAAAAACAAGACAAGTAATGTAAAACGCTCGCAAATGCGTTTTTCGTTCAAGACACTGCTTGAACTTCATCAGACTAACAACAATATTAGAACTAAGTGTCTCTTAAATACTTTGAATAATTGAATTAATTGATTAATTTAAAAAGACAGTCCTGACTAAGAATCCTAAAAAGACGGTCCTAAAACGACCACTCAACAAACCAACTGTTAAAGAATACATTAATTTAACATAGTAAGTTGATTATGAATATGCAAAATAATAATAATGATAAATATATTAAAATGTTGCACGAAGCCACAAAACATCATATTGTTAACAATACTGAAAAGTAAAAGTACATGATGAAAACGGTGTTAATTATTAACCCAGATGACATAAAAATATATGTGGAAAGCAAGAACTTAGCAACGCTCATTCACTTATTCAATGTATATAAAATCACCTATATATGATATAAAATAAAATAGTCATAAATATATGATGAAATAAACATAATAAAATAATAATAGTGATAGTCTAGAAATAAAACATATATATATGTATATATTGTTGTCAAATTAAAAATGGTAATGAATAAGTAAAATTGATAATAAACACTAGTAATTAATAATGTGATAATATAATATTTATCTTAAAGTGGGCCATGTTCCACCATCTCCTATGTAAGATGGGGGCCGTGGTTCTTACAGTGTTCTCCTCTCCCACTTCAAAATGCATCGAAGAATATTACTCAATTATGTGTATTCTTAAACTGAACTGTTTATTAAGATAGAGTTGTTTTCCTTTGGCACAATTCCTTCTAGCTGGTGCACCTTTTAGTGCGTTATTTTTGGCCTGACTGTTTTATTTAGGGTCCCTTATTTGGTCATCCACTTTAGTGATTTTTATTTTATATTTTATATTATATCACAATAGGCTTTACTGCACCATATATACATATGACGTTCAGTATTGCACAGTTTACATAATAATATATATACATGGTTCCCATTCAGAAGCCTGAAACATCATAAGCCTGAAAATCAAAATCCTGAAACCAAAAGCCTGAAAATTCAGAATCCTGAAAACTCAAAATCCTGAAAGCCCAAAATCCTGAAAGACCAAAATCCTGAAACTCAAAATCCTGAAAACACAAATAATGCTAATATGTCACTATAAAGACACTAATATCTACCAACTGACCCTGACCCTAACCCTAACCCTAAGGTCCGTCACTATCGCACACTCACCTGACCCGCCCTAACCCTAACTCACTTAAACCGCCCTAACCCCAATATTTGTCACTATTGCATACATGCCTAACCTGCCCTAACCCTAACTCACTTAAACCGCCCCTAACCCTAACATAAAACCAACCGCACACTTACCTGACCCCAACGCATGACCTAACACCACAGGGCTAACAATAGCAAAGCCACAATGACATCAGTATGTCTATTTTGTGTTTTCAGGATTTTGAGTTTCAGGATTTTGGTCTTTCAGGATTTTGGGCTTTCAGGATTTTGAGTTTTCAGGATTCTGAATTTTCAGGCTTTTGGTTTCAGGATTTTGATTTTCAGGCTTATGATGTTTCAGGCTTCTGAATGGGAACCATATACATACATATGTATATTCTTCGATGCATTTTGAAGTGGGAGAGGAGAACACTGTAAGAACCACGGCCCCCATCTTACATAGGAGATGTTGGAACATGGCCCACTTTAAGATAAATATTATATTATCACATTATTAATTACTAGTGTTTATTATCAATTTTACTTATTCATTACCATTTTTAATTTGACAACAATATATACATATATATATGTTTTATTTCTAGACTATCACTATTATTATTTTATTATGTTTATTTCATCATATATTTATGACTATTTTATTTTATATCATATATAGGTGATTTTATATACATTGGAATAAGTGAATGAGCGTTGCTAAGTTCTTGCTTTCCACATATATTTTTATGTCATCTGGGTTAATAATTAACACCGTTTTCATCATGTACTTTTTACTTTTCAGTATTGTTAACAATATGATGTTTTGTGGCTTCGGTGCAACATTTTAATATATTTATCATTATTATTATTTTGCATATTCATAATCAACTTACTATGTTAAATTAATGTATTCTTTAACAGTTGGTTTGTTGAGTGGTCGTTTTAGGACCGTCTTTTTAGGATTCTTAGTCAGGACTGTCTTTTTAAATTAATCAATTAATTCAATTATTCAAAGTATTTAAGAGACACTTAGTTCTAATATTGTTGTTAGTCTGATGAAGTTCAAGCAGTGTCTTGAACGAAAAACGCATTTGCGAGCGTTTTACATTACTTGTCTTGTTTTTACCTTCTCAGTTTTGGGTTCATTAAAACTACTGGATTTTATTTACAGTATTACGTACCAGCGTGGTTTTTACTGAAGCCTTTTTTGGCTTTGGTGCTTTACTTGGAAGCTCGTTCACTCAGGATACACTTGTGGCACCTACTCTTGTTCTTGGGAGTTTCTTTTGTTTTACTTTCGTTTTCCTGGTTCATCTTTTGTAACCTCTTCAAGTACAAAAAAATAAAAACTTTGCCTCTTTGCATTCCTTACTGTGCTTGTATAATGCCTTATTCTCATTTTTAGTGGAGATGTCATAATAATGTTCATAAATTCTTTTCTTTAGCATTCATTTTGTCTTTCCTACGTAAAAAGCATTGCAGCTGTCACACAGGGCTAAATATACTATACCCATTGTATTACAATTAGAATAGGTCTTTCCTTCTATCTTCCTGTTCCTGTGCTTTATGTATATTGCCTCTTTGTTAAGAACATATGAACATTGGGTACATGCATCACATTTAAATGTTCCATTACCTTTTAAATTTCTCAACTTCCTCTCTCCATTCTTATGTTTCAACATGTCCTTTAAATGTTTACCTTTTCTAAATATTATTTTTAAAGTTTACTTAGAAAGTTCCCTTAGCTTGAACAAATCTATAAACCTTTCCCACTCCTTTTCCATAACTTTTTTAATAGTCATTCCATCCCTGTTATATTCTGTGATGAAAGCCCGAATATATTCATTATTTTCTTACATAATGGACTTCTGTCTATCTCCTCTTTGCAAGATTTGTTAACCCCCAAAATAGGTTTGAATCTTTCTTTTCTCCCTTTAACGACTTCATCTTTGACCTCATATATTAATTCTGATGGATACCTTCTCTATTCTTCTTGGAAGTCAGAGTCATTTGAAGTCATTCTACTAGCTCTGACATACTGCCCAGTTAAAATGCTTCTTTTCTGAAAAGATAGATGTGCACTTGTAAAGTTTAAGTAACAGTTAGAAAAGGTGTCTTTCCTGTACACTTTGGATTTAAAGCCCCCATTATTCTTTTCAGTGGAAACATCCAAATAGTTTAACTTATCATAAGAAGTATTACATGTAAATTAAAAAAAAACATGGATTCCTCCAAATATCTCATAAAAACCCTAAGTGTGACCTCTGTGTCAATCCAGAATAGTCATATGTCATCTAGGCACCTTTTATATAGTACCCAACATGTTTTAAATCCAAAATAGAGGATATACTTCTCTTCCCATGTTCTTAATACAATATTGGCATATGTGGGGGCACAAGGGACCCCCATACTCCTTTTAATTGTTGAAAAAACTCTCCTCAATAGTAAATACAATTGTTTTCTTATACTAATGCAATTAATTCCAAACTTACCCTAAAATCATTTTTTTCATTGTTGTATCTTGAATGAGAGCCTCTTCAAAAATTCTAAGATAACCCACAGTGCACATGCCCTTAACAAAGCCTATTGGTATTGTTCAATGAAGTACCTAAGCTGTAGCTGTAAAAGATTATTTCATAGTTAAAGGCATATCCAATAATGAATAATTCATGAACAACTTCAGGAAGATGAGATGCATGCATGCATGTATAAACATAATGGCAATACCATCTGACCGGCAGAGAGTCTGAAAGGTAAGCTGGCTACTACAGCTTTCATTTTTTTTGTAAACTGTAGATTTAAGGAACATTGAAGCTTCTGGTGAAAGTGCTGATGATTTAGGGATTTGAGAAAGGACTGAGTCTTGATCTTGTAATTGTAAACAGAGATGGAGAACGCTGACACAACACTTCAGCCCTATGAGGGATTTGAGAAAGGACTGAGTGTTGATCTTGTAATTTTAAGCAGAGATGGAGAATGCTGACACAACACTTCAGCCCTATGAGGGATTTGAGAAAGGACTGAGTCTTGATCTTGTAATTGTAAGCAGAGATGGAGAACGCTGACACAACACTTCGGCCCTATGAGGGATTTGAGAAAGGACTGAGTCTTGATCTTGTAATTGTAAGCAGAGATGGAGAACGCTGACACAACACTTCAGCCCTATGAGGGATTTGAGAAAGGACTGAGTCTTGATCTTGTAATTATAAGCAGAGATGGAGAACGCTGACACAACACTTCAGCCCTATGAGGGATATGAGAAAGGACTGAGTCTTGATCTTGTAATTGTAAGCAGATATGGAGAATGCTGACACAACACTTCAGCTCTATGAGGGATTTGAGAAAGGACTGAGTCTTGATCTTGTAATTGTAAGCAGAGATGGAGAACGCTGACACAACACTTCAGCCCTATGAGGGATTTGAGAAAGGACTGAGTCTTGATCTTGTAATTGTAAGCAGAGATGGAGAACGCTGACACAACACTTCAGCCCTATGAGGGATTTGAGAAAGGACTGAGTCTTGATCTTGTAATTGTAAGCAGAGATGGAGAACGCTGACACAACATTTCAGCCCTATGAGGGATTTGAGAAAGGACTGAGTCTTGATCTTGTAATTGTAAGCAGATATGGAGAACGCTGACACAACACTTCAGCTCTATTAGGGATTTGAGAAAGGACTGAGTCTTGATACCCAAGTTGAATTGTGCCTACTCCTGATACAGCCTCAGCCTACCTGGTGTCAGGACCCTATTCCACGTGCCTGTGGCCACTATTTCCAGCGTGCTGAACCCTCTATCAAGGGAAACAAAAAGAGTATGTTATGGACTAGTTTACCTTGTAAAATAGACTGTATCCACCACCACTTTCTGGGTTACTAAGTCCACTGGGAATCTGTGCAGACAGCAGCCTAACCCCTGTTCCTGTGCCTTCCGAACAGCCTATACACCTCTTCCTCATACCTGCTCCTCCTCGCTATAGATATCCTTCTCTTCACCAGTTCCTACACTTAGCTGCTCCCTTTTGAACTCATCCTTTTCCCTGTCCAGACCACTAGGGGGCGCCTTTCTCCTTTCTATATCTCTCCCTCTCCCTAAGCTACTGAGCTAACTTTGAAAACCTTTACTACCAAACATCTTATTTGTTCTCACTCCAACTTACCTGGTACTTTATAGTGCTTACCCCTCAGGAAGCCTTTCTTCTTCTTTCTCCTGTATCATCTAACCTCTCCACTCATAACTTACCTTGTCTTACCATAGCTACCTGTATTACCGATTGTTTCCCTGCTAACTTCTCTGTCTTGTTTCTACCCGCTCCGTTCGCCCTGCGGGCTCACTCCGCTCCCCTACCCTACCCCCAAATCCCACCCACCCCCAGTGCATCTACAGATATACCTACCTAGACACACCCCCCTCCTGTTCCTCCAATTACAACCCAACTACAACTATCCAATCCACTCTCTCTTCTCCCAGTACCTCTTTCCATACCACACCATTTCACATATACCACTTAACTAGTCTAACAATACCACACCCACAACACTTGTACTAGTAACTATAATTAATATCTACCTTTACAATGTTTAAACATCCCACCATAGCACTCAAACATACCATAATCATGTTCTCTCTTACTCTTACTCTATTATTAGTACACCTTACTACCTCCTATGAACAACCACTACTCTCACACCTTAACACACCACACAAACTTCCTCCTTAATTCCCATCTACCCCAACCATCACATCAACATAACTTCAATACCTAGCTATCTATTACCCAAATATCATAGAATTACCCACATCAAACTTGGATACCCTAATCCCATAAGGATACCCCTCCCACATAGTAAATATACAAAAACTACCTACCTAACCCTACTCCTCCTACTTAAGAATGGAGATATTCACCCAAACCCAGGCCCAACTGACTCCTCCTTAAATCAAACCAATAAACTAGACCCCATTGTTAACCCACTGCTTAGACAACCCAAAAACTCCCTCTCAGTAGCCAACCTTAACATACGTAGCATTAATAATAAAACAACTCAACTACATGCTCTCCTACAGCTGTACTCCTTTGATATTATTTGTCTAACAGAAACCTGGTTAAAACCCTCAACAAAAGACAGTGAAATCATTCCGCCTGGCTATAACATCTTACGTCTCGACAGAGAATCAAAAAAAGGTGGAGGTATTGCCATATTATTTAAATCCAACCTTCAAATAACCACATACCACCAAAACCCTCCCCAGGACTCAAATGCTGAACTTCTTATTACCAAACTAGTAATAAACCCAGTCAAATCAATCTATATTATCTGCATCTATGTTCCCCCAGGTAATAACATTTCCACCATCGAAAAGATCCTATGTTGGCTATCACTAAACTTACCCCAAGAGATAATCATCCTAGGTGATGTAAACATCGATTGGGAATCTTGTAACAACAAACAACCTACTAGCCATATTAACCTTTATGGATTCTCTCAGACCATCACCTCCTCCACTAGAATAAATAAAGTTAACAAAAAAGAAAGTACCATAGACTGGATACTCACCAACAACCAACCCCATACCTAAAAAACAGGAACACTCCCTGATGATATAAGTGACCACTTACTAACCTACATCATCAGGCTTAAAACCAACCCTCCTACCCAAATAATAACCAGAACAATCAGATCCAAAAAAAACTTCAACGTGGAGATGTTTCAAAATGAACTAGAAGCATGCAACTGGACACCCTTAAAACATCTTCCACGAGATGAAGCTGTTGATGTCTTTAATACTAAGTTTCTAACTATCCTCAACTACCATGCCCCCACACGCTCCATCAGAATCAAAGCTAAACCTGCCCCCTGGCTATCAATAGAAACCAAACAAAAAATCGCTCTCAGGAATAAAGCCTGGAACAAATCTCGCTTAACTAAAAACACCACAGACTACCAAAACTTTAAGCAACTAAGAAATGAGACCAAAAAATTAATAATGAACGATAAAAAAGTTACTACCTGAAACCACAACATTCTCCCCAAAACAACCCCCAAAAATTCTGGGCAACCATAAACCAATTACTACAGCCAAGTGAACCTGTCACACCCAACCCACAAGGCTCTGACATAAATAACCCCAACCAAACAGCAAATTCATTTAATTCCTTCTTCATAGAAACTATTCAAACCTTAGCAAGTCAACTTCCCATCAAAAATGCACACATGTCAATGAGCAACCTAAACCCACCCCCTACTTTTCACTTCCAACCAGTCCCAACAACTTATATTCTCTCCCTTCTAAAAAAACTCAAACCATGCACTCCCTCTGCTGACCTATTACCTGCAGAATACTTGCAATTAGCAGCTAAAGCAATAGCCTTACCAATCTCAATTTTGATCAACAGAACCATCACTGAAGGATATGTCCCTAAACTCTGGAAAATCTCCCACATTATCCCACTCCATAAGGGTGGAAATTCTACTGAAATATCTAATTACTGCCCCATAGCCCTTCTTTCGCCCTTATCTAAGATCATGGAAAGGTGTATACACAAACAACTGCTTCAACACCTTCTCCATAATAACCTACTCTCTAACACCCAGCACGGTTTCAGACCATCCCACAGTACCACCACTGCCCTCCTCTCCTTTACAGACACAATCAACAAAAATAGCAACAATAACACCCTCTCCTCAGCACTTTTCTTAGATCTATCCAAAGCCTTTGACATGGTCAACCACCAAATACTCATTCACATTTTCCAACCCACTTCAATTGATACCCAATCACTTAACTGGTTTAAGTCCTACTTACAAAACAGACATCAAGCAGTACTCTGGAACTCCACTCTATCCTCCCAGCTACCTGTCAACATTGGAGTCCCACAAGGGTCTATACTAGGTCCTCTCCTATTTTCTTTATTTATCAATGACCTACACCTTGTGGCTCCCCAAGCCACATGCATACAGTACGCAGACGATTCAACGCTTATCTGTTCTGCCACATCTGTATCACACCTTCACTCCCTCACACAACACATATTTAACTCTGTAGAAGACTGGTTTTCCCAGCACTGTCTACTACTCAACCCTAAAAAAACTAAACTGCTCCTCTTTACACCTTCAAGCAAATCTACCCTCATTGATTTTACTATAACATCAACAAATGGCACACCTATATCACAAGACTCTACTACCAAACTACTAGGCATTACCATTGACAACAACCTTAACTTCGATGCCCATATTAACAACACACTAAAAAGCATTAACAAAAAAATAGGCTCTCTTTACAGAATCAAACCTTTCCTCACTCCAGAATCTAGAACAACTATAGCCCACTCCCACCTTATCTCACCCCTTTTCTATGCCTCCCCCATTTTTACCAAATTATCAAAAAGAAATCTGTCAAAACTAGAAAACTCCTACCGCAACATAGCCAGATTTGCCACAGGAAACCTTTACCGAACCCACCACTGTATTAATCTAAAACAACTAGGCTGGCTGGAATATCAACAGCAACTAAAAACTAACCAGCTTAGCATAGCCCATCAAATTCTTTATCAACCTGACAAAACCCCTATACTATCAAGCCTGATTCACCCATACCACAACTTAAAGTCCCTGAGATCTGCACACAAACTTCTTATAGACACTGACAAGTCAAACAACAAGGCCGGAGACTCTCTTTTCTCAAACACTGTTGGAAAATATTGGAACCTGCTTCCCTCTGAACTCTCATCTATTCCCTCAAAATCTCTCTTTAAAAAGAAACTCAAGCTTTACCTCAAAACACAATGGCTGTGCCCCTGTGCCAATCCTGACTAACATTACTTCTTGTTCATCTGACTTACTTCATCCGTGACTAAGTTCACTTTCCCTTCATCTATTTTCCATTAACCCTCTCTATGTAAATGTTTATTGCATACTTCTTGTTGTCATGTTGTACAATACTTTCTTCACTCCATTACTTTTTACACCACTTGATTATTATTATGTTATCATATTTGAATGTAGTTCTTAATAGTTTTTTACTTAGCATCATTAAAGTTTTATAAGTGGAGCTTATCTCCCTGGGCCTCTACTGAAAATGGACATATATCCAGCTAGACTAGCCCGGTCAACAAATGTAAAATAAATAAAATAAATAAAATTGTAATTGTAAGCAGAGATGGAGAACGCTGACACAGCACTTCAGCCCTATGAGGGATTTGAGAAAGGACTGAGTCTTGATCTTGTAATTGTAAGCAGAGCTGGAGAACGCTGACACAACACTTCAGCCCTATGAGGGATTTGAGAAAGGACTGAGTCTTGATCTTATAATTGTAAGCAGAGATGGAGAACGCTGACACAACACTTCAGCCCTATGAGGGATTTGAGAAAGGACTGAGTCTTGATCTTATAATTGTAAGCAGAGATGGAGAACGCTGACACAACACTTCAGCCCTATGAGGGATTTGAGAAAGGACTGAGTCTTGATCTTGTAATTGTAAGAAGAGATGGAGAACTCTGACACAACACTTCAGCCCTATGAGGGATTTGAGAAAAGACTGAGTCTTGATCTTGTAATTGTAAGCAGAGATGGAGAACACTGACACAACACTTCAGCCCTATGAGGGATTTGAGAAAGGATTGAGTCTTGATCTTGTAATTGTAAGCAGAGATGGAGAACGCTGACACAACACTTCAACCTTATGAGGGATTTGAAAAAGGACTGAGTCTTGATCTTGTAATTGTAAGCAGAGATGGATAACGCTGACACAACACTTCAGCCCTATGAGGGATTAGAGAAAGGACTGAGTCTTGATCTTGTAATTGTAAGCAGAGATGGAGAACGCTGACACAACACTTCAGCCCTATGAGGGATTTGAGAAAGGACTGAGTCTTGATCTTGTAATTGTAAGCAGAGATGGAGAACGCTGACACAACACTTCAGCCCTATGAGGGATTTGAGAAAGGACTGAGTCTTGATCTTGTAATTGTAAGCAGAGATGGAGAACACTGACACAACACTTCAGCCCTATGAGGGATTTGAGAAAGGACTGAGTCTTGATCTTGTAATTGTAAGCAGAGATGGAGAATGCTGACACAACACTTCAGCCCTATGAGGGATTTGAGAAAGGACTGAGTCTTGATCTTGTAACTGTAAGCAGAGATGGAGAACGCTGACACAACACTTCGGCCCTATGAGGGATTTGAGAAAGGACTGAGTCTTGATCTTGTAATTGTAAGCAGAGAAGGAGAACGCTGACACAACACTTCAGCCCTATGAGGGATTTGAGAAAGGACTGAGTCTTGATCTTGTAATTATAAGCAGAGATGGAGAACGCTGACACAACACTTCAGCCCTATGAGGGATTTGAGAAAGGGCTGAGTCTTGATCTTGTAATTGAAAGCAGATATGGAGAATGCTGACACAACACTTCAGCTCTATGAGGGATTTGAGGAAGGACTGAGTCTTGATCTTGTAATTGTAAGCAGAGATGGAGAACGCTGACAAAACACTTCCACCCTATGGGGGATTTGAGAAAGGACTGAGTCTTGATCTTGTAATTGTAAGCAGAGATGGAGAACGCTGATACAACACTTTAGCCCTATGAGGGATTTGAGAAAGGACTGAGTCTTGATCTTGTAATTGTAAGCAGAGATGGAGAACATTGACACAACACTTCAGCCCTATGAGGGATTTGAGAAAGGACTGAGTCTTGATCTTGTAATTGTAAGCAGATATGGAGAATGCTGACACAACACTTCAGCTCTATTAGGGATTTGAGAAAGGACAGAGTCTTGATCTTGTAATTGTAAGCAGAGATGGAGAACGCTGACACAACACTTCAGCCCTATGAGGGATTTGAGAAAGGACTGAGTCTTGATCTTGTAATTGTAAGCAGAGATGGAAAACGCTGACACAACACTTCAGCCCTATGAGGGATTTGAGAAAGGACTGTGTCTTGATCTTGTAATTGTAAGCAGAGATGGAGAATGCTGACACAACACTTCAGCCCTATGAGGGATTTGAGAAAGGACTGAGTCTTGATCTTGTAATTGTAAGCAGATATGGAGAACGCTGACACAGCACTTCAGCCCTATGAGGGATTTGAGAAAGGACTGAGTCCTGATCTTGTAATTGTAAGCAGTGATGGAGAACGCTGACGCAACACTTCAGCCCTATGAGGGATTTGAGAAAGGACTGAGTCTTGATCTTGTAATTGTAAGCAGAGATGGAGAACGCTGACACAACACTTCAGCCCCATGAGGGATTTGAGAAAGGACTGAGTGTTGATCTTGTAATTGTAAGCAGAGATGGAGAACGCTGACACAACACTTCAGCCCTATGAGGGATTTATGAAAGGACTGAGTGTTGATCTTGTAATTGTAAGCAGAGATGGAGAACGCTGACACAACACTTCGGCCCTATGAGGGATTTGAGAAAGGACTTAGTCTTGATCTTGTAATTGTAAGCAGTGTCGGAGAACGCTGACACAACACTTCAGCCCTATGAGGGATTTGAGAAAGGACTGAGTCTTGATCTTGTAATTATAAGCAGAGATGGAGAACGCTGACACAACACTTCAGCCCTATGAGGGATTTGAGAAAGGACTGAGTCTTGATCTTGTAATTGTAAGCAGATATGGAGAATGCTGACACAACACTTCAGCTCTATGAGGGATTTGAGAAAGGACTGAGTCTTGATCTTGTAATTGTAAGCAGAGATGGAGAACGCTGACACAACACTTCAGCCCTATGAGGGATTTGAGAAAGGACTGAGTCTTGATCTTGTAATTGTAAGCAGAGATGGAGAACACTGACACAACACTTTAGCCCTATGAGGGATTTGAGAAAGGACTGAGTCTTGATCTTGTAATTGTAAGCAGAGATGGAGAACACTGACACAACACTTCAGCCCAAATGAGGGGTTTGAGAAAGGACTGAGTCTTGATCTTGTAATTGTAAGCAGAGATGGAGAACGCTGACACAACACTTCAGCTCTATGAGGGATTTGAGGAAGGACTGAGTCTTGATCTTGTAATTGTAAGCAGAGATGGAGAACGCTGACACAACACTTCCGCCCTATGGGGGATTTGAGAAAGGACTGAGTCTTGATCTTGTAATTGTAAGCAGAGATGGAGAACGCTGATACAACACTTTAGCCCTATGAGGGATTTGAGAAAGGACTGAGTCTTGATCTTGTAATTGTAAGCAGAGATGGAGAACATTGACACAACACTTCAGCCCTATGAGGGATTTGAGAAAGGACTGAGTCTTGATCTTGTAATTGTAAGCAGATTTGGAGAACGCTGACACAACACTTCAGCTCTATTAGGGATTTGAGAAAGGACAGAGTCTTGATCTTCTAATTGTAAGCAGAGATGGAGAACGCTGACACAACACTTCAGCCCTATGAGGGATTTGAGAAAGGACTGAGTCTTGATCTTGTAATTGTAAGCAGAGATGGAAAACGCTGACACAACACTTCAGCCCTATGAGGGATTTGAGAAAGGACTGAGTCTTGATCTTGTAATTGTAAGCAGAGATGGAGAATGCTGACACAACACTTCAGCCCTATGAGGGATTTGAGAAAGGACTGAGTCTTGATCTTGTAATTGTAAGCAGATATGGAGAACGCTGACACAGCACTTCAGCCCTATGAGGGATTTGAGAAAGGACTGAGTCTTGATCTTGTAATTGTAAGCAGTGATGGAGAACGCTGACGCAACACTTCAGCCCTATGAGGGATTTGAGAAAGGACTGAGTCTTGATCTTGTAATTGTAAGCAGAGATGGAGAACGCTGACACAACACCTCAGCCCTATGAGGGATTTGAGAAAGGACTGAGTGTTGTTCTTGTAATTGTAAGCAGAGATGGAGAACGCTGACACAACACTTCAGCCCTATGAGGGATTTATGAAAGGACTGAGTGTTGATCTTGTAATTGCAAGCAGAGATGGAGAACGCTGACACAACACTTCGGCCCTATGAGGGATTTGAGAAAGGACTTAGTCTTGATCTTGTAATTATAAGCAGTGTCGGAGAATGCTGACACAACACTTCAGCCCTATGAGGGATTTGAGAAAGGACTGAGTCTTGATCTTGTAATTATAAGCAGAGATGGAGAACGCTGACACAACACTTCAGCCCTATGAGGGATTTGAGAAAGGACTGAGTCTTGATCTTGTAATTGTAAGCAGATATGGAGAATGCTGACACAACACTTCAGCTCTATGAGGGATTTGAGAAAGGACTGAGTCTTGATCTTGTAATTATAAGCAGAGATGGAGAACGCTGACACAACACTTCAGCCCTATGAGGGATTTGAGAAAGGACTGAGTCTTGATCTTGTAATTGTAAGCAGATATGGAGAATGCTGACACAACACTTCAGCTCTATGAGGGATTTGAGAAAGGACTGAGTCTTGATCTTGTAATTGTAAGCAGAGATGGAGAACACTGACACAACACTTTAGCCCTATGAGGGATTTGAGAAAGGACTGAGTCTTGATCTTGTAATTGTAAGCAGAGATGGAGAACGCTGACACAACACTTCAGCCCAAATGAGGGGTTTGAGAAAGGACTGAGTCTTGATCTTGTAATTGTAAGCAGAGATGGAGAACGCTGATACAACAGTTCAGCCCTATGAGGGATTTGAGAAAGGACTGAGTCTTGATCTTATAACTGTAAGCAGAGATGGAGAACACTGACACAACACTTCAGCCCTATGAGGGATTTGAGAAAGGGCTGAGTCTTGATCTTGTAATTGTAAGCAGAGATGGAAAACGCTGACACAACACTTCAGCCCTATGAGGGATTTGAGAAAGGACTGAGTCTTGATCTAGTAATTGTAAGCAGAGATGGAGAACATTGACACAACACTTCAGCCCTATGAGGGATTTGAGAAAGGACTGAGTCTTGATCTTGTAATTGTAAGCAGAGATGGAGAATGCTGACACAACACTGACACAACACTTCAGCCCTATGAGGGATTTGAGAAAGGACTGAGTCTTGATCTTGTAATTGTAAGCAGAGATGGAGAACTCTGACACAACACTTCAGCCCTCTGAGGGATTTGAGAAAGGACTGAGTCTTGATCTTGTAATTGTAAGCAGAGATGGAGAACGCTGACACAACACTTCAGCCCTATGAGGGATTTGAGAACGGACTGAGTCTTGATCTTGTAATTGTAAGCAGAGATGGATAACGCTGACACAACACTTTAGCCCTATGAGGGATTTGAGAAAGGACTGAGTCTTGATCTTGTAATTGTAAGCAGAGATGGAGAACGCTGACACAACACTTCAGCCCTATGAGGGATTTGAGAAAGGACTGAGTCTTGATCTTGGAATTGTAAGCAGATATGGAGAACGCTGACACAACACTTCAGCCCTATGAGGGATTTGAGAAAGGACTGAGTCTTGATCTTGTAATTGTAAGCAGAGATGGAGAACGCTGACACAACACTTCAGCCCTATGAGTGATTTGAGAAAAGACTGAGTCTTGATCTTGTAATTGTAAGCAGAGATGGAGAACGCTGACACAACACTTCAGCCCTATGAGGGATTTGAGAAAGGACTGAGTCTTGATCTTGTAATTGTAAGCAGAGATGGAGAACGCTGACACAACACTTCAGCCCTATGAGGGATTTGAAAAAGGACTGAGTCTTGATCTTGTAATTGTAAGCAGAGATGGAGAACGCTGACACAACACTGACACAACACTTCAGCCCTATGAGGGATTTGAGAAAGGACTGAGTCTTGATCTTGTAATTGTAAGCAGAGATGGAGAACGCTGACACAACACTTCAGCTCTATGAGGGATATGAGAAAGGACTGAGTCTTGATCTTGTAATTGTAAGCAGAGATGGAGAACGCTGACACAACACTTCAGCCCTATGAGGGATTTGAGAAAGGACTGAGTCTTGATCTTGTAATTGTAAGCAGAGATGGAGAATGCTGACACAACACTTTAGCCCTCTGAGGGATTTGAGAAAGGACTGAGTCTTGATCTTGTAATTGTAAGCAGAGATGGAGAACGCTGACACAACACTTCAGCCCTATGAGGGATTTGAGAAAAGACTGAGTCTTGATCTTGTAATTGTAAGCAGAGATGGTGAATGCTGACACAACACTTCAGCTCTATGAGGGATTTATGAAAGGACTGAGTCTTGATCTTGTAACTGTAAGCAGAGATGGGGAACGCTGACACAACACTTCAGCCCTATGAGGGATTTGAGAAAGGACTTAGTCTTGATCTTGTAACTGTAAGCAGAGATGGAGAACGCTGACACAACACTTCAGCCCTTTGAGGGATTTGAGAAAGGACTGAGTCTTGATCTTGTAATTGTAAGCAGAGATGGAGAACGCTGACACAGCACTTCAGCCCTATGAGGGAATTGAGAAAGGACTGAGTCTTGATCTTGTAATTGTAAGCAGAGATGGAGAACGCTGACACAACACTTCAGCCCTATGAGGGAATTGAGAAAGGACTGAGTCTTGATCTTGTAATTGTAAGCAGAGATGGAGAACACTGACACAACACTTCAGCCCTATGAGGGATTTGAGAAAGGACTGAGTCTTGATCTTGTAATTGTAAGCAGAGATGGAGAACGCTGACACAACACTTCAGCCCTATGAGGGATTTGAGAAAGGACTGAGTCTTGATCTTGTAATTGTAAGCAGATATGGAGAATGCTGACACAACACTTCAGCTCTATGACGGATTTGAGAAAGGACTGAGTCTTGATCTTGTAATTGTAAGCAGATATGGAGAACGCTGACACAACACTTCAGCTCTATGAGGGATTTGAGAAAGGACTGAGTCTTGATCTTGTAATTGTAAGCAGAGATGGAGAACGCTGACACAACACTTCAGCCCTATGAGGGATTTGAGAAAGGACTGAGTCTTGATCTTGTAATTGTAAGCAGAGATGGAGAATGCTGACACAACACTTCAGCCCTATGAGGGATTTGAGAAAGGACTGAGTCTTGATCTTGTATTTGTAAGCAGATATGGAGAACGCTGACACAACTCTTCAGCTCTATGAGGGATTTGAGAAAGGACTGAGTCTTGATCTTGTAATTGTAATCAGAGATGGAGAACGCTGACACAACACTTCAGCCC
Organism: Protopterus annectens; assembly: GCF_019279795.1. Lineage (NCBI taxonomy): Eukaryota > Metazoa > Chordata > Ceratodontiformes > Protopteridae > Protopterus > Protopterus annectens. The sequence goes on from NC_056729.1 coordinate 1,470,923,778, forward strand.
TATGAGGGATTTGAGAAAGGACTGAGTCTTGATCTTGTAATTGTAAGCAGAGATGGAGAACGCTGACACAACACTTCAGCCCTATGAGGGATTTGAGAAAGGACTGAGCCTTGATCTTGTAATTGTAAGCAGAGATGGAGAACGCTGAGACAACACTTCAGCCCTATCAGGGATTTGAGAAAGGACTGAGTCTTGATCTTGTAATTGTAAGCAGAGATGGAGAACGCTGACACAACACTTCAGCCCTATGAGGGATTTGAAAACGGACTTAGTCTTGATCTTGTAATTGTAAGCAGAGATAGAGAACGCTGACACAACACTTCAGACCTATGAGGGATTTGACAAAGGACTGAGTCTTGATCTTGTAATTGTAAGCAGAGATGGAGAACACTGACACAACACTTCAGACCCTATGAGGGATTTGAGAATGGACTGAGTCTTGATCTTGTAATTGTAAGCAGAGATGGAGAATGCTGACACAACACTTCAGCTCTATGAGGGATTTGTGAAAGGACTGAGTCTTGATCTTGTAACTGTAAGCAGAGATGGAGAACGCTGACACAACACTTCAGCCCTATGAGGGATTTGAGAAATGACTGAGTCTTGATCTTGTAACTGTAAGCAGAGATGGAGAACGCTGACACAACACTTTAGCCCTATGAGGGATTTGAGAAAGGACTGAGTCTTGATCTTGTAATTGTAAGCAGAGATGGAGAATGCTGACACAGCACTTCAGCCCTATGAGGGATTTGAGAAAGGACTGAGTCTTGATCTTGTAATTGTAAGCAGAGATGGAGAACGCTGACACAACACTTCAGCTCTATGTAGAAAATGGTAAGAAAGGAATTAATGGTGATTGTAAAATTTAGGTTTCAAACTGAGAGACCGAAATCCAACACAAGGATACACAAACCAGCAGTAAAATCCACCTTGTTGTGGTAAGAAGAATCCAGCCACAGATCCACACCAACAGCAGACAAAAAAGGTTTAATAAAAGTTAGGCAGTTTTAGTCCCACTTTGAAGGAACTTCAGAACCTGTGCTTACCTTTTATTAAACATTTTTGTTTTCTATTGGTGTGGATCCGTGGCTCTGGTTCTTCTTACCACAACACAGTGGATTTTACTAAAGATTAGGTTTCACTTAAATTTAATTTTGTGGACATAAATATAGCATTGTCATTGCATAGGCATAGAAATGCAACTATATTAAAGCAGACATATATCTTCATTTTACATTTTACATGCAGTTTCATTAGAAAAGGATGTTTCAGTATAAATGAATAACCTTCAGTCACATATACTGATAAAATAAAATGGGGCTAACATAATGTACAACACATTAAGTACAAACAGTCTTAGGAACCAAGGTTAAGTAGGCATGTAGAACTTATAGGACATTTTCAGGCTTTTGGTATTATTAGGAGATACTTCAGACACAGTCAGTTAAGTTAGTTCATTTGGACTGATATGCTGAAAGTCATTGGAGTGCAGTCCTCAGATGTCTGGTATAGACACTCGAGAGTGAGTGCAGAAGTTAGGTCAAATATCCAGCATTCCAGAATATTAATTTATTTATTTTATTTAACATTTGTTAACCAGGATTGTCTGACTGGACAACAGTGCCATTTTCAGTGGAGGCCCAAGGAGAAAAGCTCCAGCAAAGTACATTTTTACTAATACGTGTCTAGTACAACAAAGAAAAAGTTTACTATAGAGCTTATTTGTATCTGCTTACAGTGTATTAGAGATAAGTAAAGCTATTTATAATATATAAGGGGGGATCCACCTTGGATCCCAGGAACTACCATCCCATCAGTCTGACCAGCCTGATCTGCAAGGGCATGGAATGCATTATCATGGAACTTATAAACAAAGACATTGGCAACCTTCAAACACTGGACCCCACCCAGTTTGGGTTCATGAAGGGCCGATCTTGTCTCCTGAACCTGATTGACTTCTTTGAATTAGTCTCCAAAGCTGTGGACGAGGGTAAGGCAGTCCACACAGCCTATTTGGACCTAGCCAAGGTCTTTGACACCATCCCCCACTCTGGAATCATAGATAAACTTACTAAGCTGGGCATAAATCCCTACGTCACTTGATGGGTTGCCAACTGGCTTACTGACAGAACCCACACTGTAAAAGTAGCTGACTCCAAATCCAGCTCCAGACAAGTGACAAGTGGAGTACCTCAGGGTTCAGTCCTGGGACCGCTCTTGTTTGACATCTACTTCTCTGAAGTACAGGCCAACACTAAGGGACTCTGGATAACAAAGTTTGCAGATAATGCAAACTGGGAGCCATTACTGAATCCCCAAATGATGTGGATATTCTACAAAAGGGCCTTACAGAAACAGATGCTTGGTGCCAGAGCCATGGGCTCAACCTTAATGCCAAGAAATGTATAGTTATTCCCTTTGGAAAAAATATGTACCCATGAATTTCCACATAGGTGGCAGTACACTAAACACTGAAAGTGTGATGAGAGACTTAGGGACACAGGTGGACAGTGGCCTCACCTTCGATAACCACATTGCCAGAACAGTCAGGAAAACTTTTTATGTGGCACACCTCATTACTAAGGGCTTTTCATTCAGTAAAAAGGAGGTCATTGTCCCACTGTACTCATCCCTCATTAGACCCATTATAGAGTACAACGCCCCATTTGGTATGTACCTCACAAGACATCTGCAACAGCTGGAAAGGCCGCAGAAATGCCTCACTAAAAGAATCACAGGCCTAAAGCAGATGCCCTATGCTGACTGTCTAAAAAAAACTCCAGCTATACTCTGTGGCATATCATCTAATCAGAGGCGATCTCTGCTTAACATACAAGGCCATGTCAAACCCTGAGCTGCTGGACATGCTCCACTTAAAGAAATCCCAATCCCTCAGAGCCACACGTTCCAGGGATATAAACCGTGTCATCACAATGAACAAAACATGCTGGAGGGACAGGTTCCTGACTCAGAGACTGGAATAGACTGCCCATACATGTCAAGCAGAGTGCCTCCTTGGCTCTCTTCAAAAGGAACCTTGACGATTGGATGGGAGATAGGAAATTCACCCCGGAGATCACGTCAGTCACCCTGCTAGACAGGGGGCCAGGGAAGTAAATATTATGGGTAGAAATATCCAGGGAATTGTTATGGCTAGGCTTGTATAGGCCCTAGAGCTGATAGCCTAGTACCAACCTATGAACCTGTATATTATTCAGGAATAAAATAAATAATTCTGAGTGTAATGAGTGCAGAAGCTATGGACATTATAATTCAGTCTATTTCAATTTATCAGCACTGTTACTGGAAACAGTAAGATTTGACATTCTGAGTACAGAATTATGACTTTACAAACAGTATATTGAGTGCAGAAGCTACATAAATTATAATTCAGTCTATTTCAGTTCATCAGCACTGTTATTGGAGACAGTAAGATTTGATTCAGACATTGTTGACATCTACCTCCCCTGTACATAATAAAACATTCTTAACTGAACTACAGTGTATGCAGACTTTTATTCTGAAAGATACAATAATAACTGTCACATAAAAGAGAGACTGGCACCTGTTTAGTGCAGGTCTGGTTAATTAAAAGATAAAGACATCCATTTCAGTCTCATTCCAGTTTATTCCAGTATTCAACATTCCTTACATACAGTGCTAATATTGACCTAATAGTGACCCTTTAAAATTATAATAACACAATAACTGCACTTGTGTCCAATAGTAGAGGCCTGTTTGTAACTGAAATTGATGCACCTGTATTAATCAGCACATTGCTCCATAATTTCAAATAAACAGTTTGTCATTTCTGTCTTCCTTAAACAATGACAGATAAATGATTTGGTTTAGTGCTGGACTGCCACACCGTTTATAGATATGGTAAAAATCCTTTTTTATAGAACTAATAACATTTACTTGAGCTATGGTATGCATTTTTCCTACAATTCTTAAAAATAAGTAGTAATAGTTATTTAATATACTCAAGCTATGACAGTTCACTTCAGGCTTAATTTGTTACAGAATACAGTGAACATTATTGTACATTAGGCAGAATGTTACAAATACACTGACAGGGTATGCAAAGGTATAAATCTAAAATGCATAAAGCCCAGATTTTAGTAAATGTACTATTACAATTATAGCACATAGATATTTACAGGATATTCAAGGCACAAATTTAAAATGTAGACATCTACAGAAGGAAGTTAATACAGGATATGGTAATTATGTTTCAAAATACATACAGGTGTACAAAAAAGTTTAAATAGATCTTGTTACATAAAAGTATTTAATACTAATTATAAGACGTTTAAGAATTGTCCTGTTATAATTAAATCTTAAAAAGACTTCAATTCAAAATATTTTCAGATAAACAGACCATATATGTTTAAGTGATACCTAGTGGTCAAAATTAAAATTGCAACTTTATTTACCAGATAAGGACAAATTATTTTATAGTTGTTATATTACTTCTAGTAATCATTATCGCATTCTTTGTAGACTATATTAATTCACTTATAAAGTAAATGCCAGTTCAGTAATTCAGAGACAATTGTTATATTTTTATAAATCCTACATAAATACAATTAGTAAAATAGACCTTGTATAGGTCCCAAAATGTAAGACCAGGCTTGTGTCTTCATTCTATATTTCGTATTTTAAGGTGCCTAAAAAAATAGACTCCTGTTTAGGGGTCTCAGGAGGAATTGTAAGATTAGGTTTCATTTAAATGTAGTTTTCTAGACATAAATGTAGTAATCTCTTTGCACAGGCCTAAAAATGCAGCCATATTAAAGCAAATGTATACAGGTTCATAGGCTCATAGGTAAGTACTAGGCTATCTGCCTGATGGCATCTGTAAGCCTAGTAAGAATGTGTTGGCTTTTGCCGCCCCCTTAGATTAGTTCCCTGTGCCTCTGTCCAGCAGAGCCACTGCAGTGATCCCCAGGGTAAATTTTCTGTTTCCCATCCACTCGTCAAGGTTTTTCTTGAAGAGTGTTAGTGAGGGGCTCTGCCTAATGTAGATTGGAATCCTGTTCCAAAGCATGGGGAGTGTCTGGGAGAGGAATCTATCCCTCTAGCATGTCCTATTTATCGTTGTGGTGAGGTTTAAATCCCTAGAGCGTGTGGCTCTCGGGGATTTGTTTTTGTTAGGTGGAGCATGTTCATCAATTCTGGGTTGGACATGGCCTTGTATGTCAGGCAGAGATCACCTCTGAGTAAGCGGTATGTAACCGAGTACAGCTGGAGTTTCTTCAGTCGGGCTGCATAGAGCATCTGTTTGAGGCGAGTAATTCTCTTGGTGAGGTACTTCTGTGGTCTTTCCAGCTGTTACAGGTGTCTTGTAAGGTACATCCCAAATGGGGCGTTGTACTCTATGATGGGTCTGATGAGTGATGAGCAGAGGGGCACAATAACCTCTTTTGTTCTAGATGTGAACCCTTTTGTGATTAGGTGGGCCACATAGAAGGATTTTCTAACCATCTTGGCAATATGATTATTAAAGGAGAGAGTACTATCTTCTTGGGTCCCCATATCCCTTATTACATTTTCTGTATTTAGGGGACTACCACATATGTGGTAGTTCGTGGGTACTTTATTTTTTCCAAAGGGGATGACTATGCACTTTTTGGCATTTAGCTTGAGGCCATGATTTTGACACCAGGTATCTGTCTCAGTGAGACCCTTCTGGAGGATGTCTGTATCAGCCAGAGAGTCAATTATGGCACCCAGTTTTCAGTCGTCTGCGAACTTGGTCAGCCATAGTCCCCCTGTACTTGCCTGTACCTCTGAGAAGTATATACTGAACAGGAGGGGTCCCAGGACTGAGCCCTGGGGGATGACACTTGTAACTGGTTAAGAGTCGGACCTAGACCCTGCAAATCTCACCATGTGGGTTGTATCCATGAGCCAATTGGCAACCCATCTCATGACATAGGGGTTTATGTTCAGGCTGGTGAGCTTGTCTATAATACCAAAATGGGGAATGGTGCCGAAAGCCTTTGTGAGGTCTAGGTAGGCTGTGTGGACCTCCTTTCCCTCGTCTAAAGCCTTGGAAAACTGTCTCAAAGAAGTCCACTGGGTTTAGGAGGCATGATCTACCCTTAACAAAGCCAAACTGGGTAAGGTCCAATGTTTGGAGGTTCTCAATGGCTTTCTTAATGATTTCCGTGATGATGCGCACCATAGCCTTGCAGACCAGGCTAGTCAGGCTTATAGGGCGATAGTTCCCAGGGTCCGTTGTAGCTCCACCTTTGTGGAGTGGGATAACTGTTGCTGTGTGCCACTCTATGGGTATGTAGCCTGTAGAGAGGCTGAGTATGAACAGTGTGTTTAGGTGAGGGGTTATTTCATTTTGGAGTTCATGTAAGACACAGCCTGGGACACTGTCCGGTCCCATTGAAGCTGTGTTTTTGGCTTTGGATAGGGCTGTTTTAACCTGTGTGTCAGTGATTGCCGGGGCTCTGCATTCTTCTGGTATGGTTATTATGGGCCCTTTAGGGAGTGAGAGGGGGTGAAGTTTTCACTAAACCTGTCTGCCAGATTGTTGGCAATATCAGTCGGTTCAGTGTATTTTGTGCCATTCTGCATTAACTCAGAGCAGATCTAAGAGTTTCCACTTAGGTTCTTGACATAGCTAAAGAACACTTTGTGGTTATCTTTGGAGTCCTCAGCAATTTTTCTTTCAAAGCTAGCCTTGGATGATTTTATGAGGGATCATAGTTTCCTGCTGATACTGATCAAGGATGTCTTTCCTTCTTGGGATTTTACTCTTTTTTGTACTAGTTTCCTCCTATTGTATAGCTTGTTTATGGCAGGGGTCCATCAGACTGGTTTCCTTTTCTTGGAGGAGTGAGTCTTGGTTTTGCTTGGGATAGCACGATACATGCATTCTTGCAAGTGCTCATAGAGTGCCTTTGTAAGGGATTGAGCAGCTTGCACAGCATTGTTCTTTAGCATGGGGGCTGTGAACCTTTCCACCTCGGTCTTAAGTAACATGAAGTTTGCTTTTGAAAAGCTTTTCACGGTGGTTTCCTTGATTGGGGGTAGGGGTGGAATGTGGATATCCAGAGTGATTAGTCTATGGTCTGATCTAACCAGCGAGGGGTTGACCTCCATTGTAGAACACTGGTCGCCCATGTTGGTGATGACCAGGTTCAATATGTTGTCATCTCTGGTGGGGATATTGGCCAGTTGATCCAGCATTCGAGTTTATAAATTCTAGGAAGTGTTGGGCAAGGGAGTTAGTACTTGAGTAGTTCTCCCAGTTAATGTTTGGGTAATTTAAATCACCCTCTATTAGGGTGTTTGGTAGGACCTTCATATTTTCCAGTGTCTCCAAAAATGCGGAATGGTGGTCCTGGATCATGTTTTTTTTTTGTAGCAAGCTACAATTTGAATTGCAGTTTTGCCCATTGCTAGTTGCACATGGATGATCTCTGAGGTATTGTGCTGCACCACTATCCTGGATGTGTGGGTATCCTTGATGAATATGGATACACCCCCGCCTTTTGTGTTTTGGTCCAGGTTCTGTGGCTGAAAAGTATGGTATGAGTTATAGCCTGATAGTGCTGGGGTGCTCTCTGGAGCCTTAAACCAGGTTTCTGTTACTGCACAGATATCTATGTTCTCCATACTGAGGAGTGCCTCAAGTGCATGTATTTTGAGGTTTAAACTTCTGGCGTTGAGTAGCATTACCCTCAGTTTTTGGTTACTTGTGCTATTTACGGTGGTGGGTTTGAATTTTGAGCCATGCCTAAAAAAGGTACTATGGGGGTGACAAAAGTCTTGGCCAGTATTCAAAAGCCTAAAGGGTGACAGGTGCAAGCCATTTGTACTTGTTCTGGAGCGACCTGAGTGCTTGTGTTATATGGCATATCCTGGTGCCCAAGAGGCTGCTAACTGTAACCTACTCCTTGTCCAGCCTAGTTAGTGGGACATCAGTGTGCCTGACTATAAAGTTGCCTATTACTTGTGTGGTGGGTATGTTATTTTGCCTTAAGAGCTGTGATTGCATGGCTCACTGATTATGTGAAGTATGTGTTTCATGGTTTGTGATGGGGTGTGGAGGTTGCTTGGGTGTCTGCTTTGGAGGTCTCTGTTGCTTTTGCAGATTTTCATTTAGAGCCTCCGAGTATGTTTTCGTGTATTTGTGTGTGTTTTTGATGGTGTTAGTTTAGCAGGTCTATGTGAGACTGGTGTTGTGTTGCAAGTATTTTCCTTCTCCTCTTGACTGTCAGTTCCAGTCTTGGGTTGAGAGAGCTTTACCTCTAGTTTGGCTGTATAATTGTATCTCTCGCATATATTGGTGTTTGGTGGTAGGAGGAGAGGGTTGTCTGTGTACATGAGGCAGTTGTAACATTGCCTCCAAATGCCCAGATTCACCAGTTGGACTAGAAAGTACACCTGAAACTGCCCTTTGGACATGCCTGAATAGGTAAAGTGAGCTGTATTTACTGATTGGCTGGTAGGGACGAATAGAGAGCTTTGTCCTTCTGGGCATTATAGGGGACTCTACTGCTAGGGTTAATTAGTGCTTGCTATGAGTTTTGAGTGAGTGCTGGGCTGTGAAATGAATGGTTTGAGTGCTTAAGTTTAAAGTTTGTCTAGTTCTAAGGAAAAAATTGAAGAGTACACTTCATGGTGCCGGGAATAGTTTAACCATAGCTAACCAGCGCTGCCCAGTGCACAAAACCGTGGAAATGCAGTTTTTACAGCAGGGAAATGAAAGAGATAGAAATTAGGCCAAATGGCCAATAAACTACTAACTTCTGGGCTTAAACCACTCCTCCAAGGACAGATAGGCTGCTCAAAGCTCCCATCTCTCACAGGTGAAAAGAGAAACTTCCTTCTATCCAAGTAAGGTATGGGCAACACAGAAACTTGTAACACAGTCCTGAATTCAGCAATAACCTGAAAACTGGACTATACTAGTTCAGAAAGGTGGGAAACAAGTATATTTTTATTTTGTTTGGTTTTTTTTTTTTCTTTTTCAGAAAATAAAGCAGATACAATAAAAAAAACACTTTAAATGCACAGAAATGGCTATCACACTTTAGTGTGTAGCCTGCAACAGTTAAACAGATTATTTAAACACAAAAATGACTTGTCTTCATTTTACATACAGTTTCAGTAAAAAACAAATGTTTCAGTACAACTAGATAACCTTTAGTCAAAAATACTAATAACAATAAAATGTGCTAACAGATTGTGCAATACATTTAGTACAAACAGACTTGGGAACGAAGGTTAAAGAGGAATGTAGAACTTGCAGAAAATGTACAGGGTTGTGGTATTATTTAAGAGATACTTCAGTTGAAGAAATCATTTAGTTTGTTAGGACTGATAGCAGAAAGTCCTTGCAATGCAGTCCACAGATGTTTGGTACAGACACTCACAAGTGCTTGCAGAAGTCAGGTCAAAGATCCAGCATTCCAGAATATTAATTATATTATTCAGGAGGAAAGGAATAATTCTTAGTATAATGAGAGCAGACGCTACAGACATTATAATTCAATCTATTTCAGTTTATCAGAACTGTTATTGGAAACAGTAAGATTTGATTCAAATATTTTTGACATCTGCCTCCACTGTACATAATAAAACATTCTTAACCAAACTACACTGTATGCAGACTTTTATTCTGAAAAATACGAGAAGATTTGGCAGTTCTCAGTATGGAGAACATCAATGTCTGTGCTGTGACTGAAACCTGGTTCAAGGCTCCTGAGAGCACCCCGGCACTATCAGGTTTTACCTCATATCATGTGTTCCGGCCCCAAAATCCAGACAACACCAAGAAAGGAGGGGGGGTGTCCATATTCATCAAGGACACCCTCACCTCAAGGTTGGTGGCAACGCACGATGCATCAGAGACCATCCAGGTGCAATTAACCATAGGCAAGACTGCTCTGCAATTTGTAGCATGTTACAGGCCACCCTCTCAAACTCAGGAACCTCACACAGCTTTCCTGAAAACACTGGAGGGGATAAATGTATCTCCAAACACCATCATACTAGGTGATTTCAACTATCCAAATATAGACTGGGATCACTACTCAAGCCCCAACACTCTAGCCCAAAGGTTCCTAGAGTTCATAAACTCAAATGCCATGGAACAACTAGTCACCATCCCCACAAGAGGAGAAAACATACTAGATCTCATCATCACGAACATGGGATCACAATGTTCAACACCGAAAGTATACCCCTCATTGGTGAGATCAGATCATAAACTAATCTCACTGGAAGTCAACATCCCGCCCCCACCCCAGATAAAAAAGACCACAGTGAAGAACTTCTCAAAAGCCGACTTCACACTTCTAAAGACTAGTGTGGTCTCTTTCAAGGCCCCCGAGCCTGCGGAAACCATTACTCAAGCCGCTGAATCACTTACAAATGCCTTCTACCAGCACCTCCAGGACTGCATGGATCAGGCAATCCCAAACAAAACAAAGACTCTTTGTACCAAAGGCAAGCGTCCAGTCTGGTGGACCCCAGCCATAAACAAGCTCTACAACAAAAGGAGGAAGCTACTACAAGATAGAGCAAAATCCTTAAAAGGGAAGACACCCTTGATCATTATAAGTAAAAAACTAAGATCTCTCATAAAATCATCCAAGGCAAATTTTGAGAGAAAAGTCGCTAAGGACTCAAAAGACAATCATAAGGCCTTTTTTAGCTATGTTAGAAACCTGGGAGGAAACTCCCAGATATGCTCAGAATTAGTTCAAAATGATGTAAAAATCACTGAACCTACAGACATTGCCAACATACTGGCTGACAGGTTCAGTGCAAATTCCCCCCCCCAAAAGGAGAGATATCTATACCAGAGGATTGTAGCCCCCCAAACATCTCAAACGCTCAGGTGAGAACTGCTCTCTCCAAGGCGAAAAACACAGCATCCATGGGACCAGATGGTGTCCCCGGTTGTGTGCTCCACGAACTCAATGAGGAATTAAACCAGCAGTTAGGGCAGCTGTTTAATCTTAGCCTCACCTCAGGATACGTACTCAAGGAGTGGCGTACGGCAACTGTGGTCCCACTTCACAAAGGCGGTGCCTCCACCGACCCTGGAAATTACCGTCCCATCAGCTTGACAAGCCTGGTCTGCAAAGCTATGGAGAGGATCATAATGGAACTCATAAATAAAGACATAGGGGACTTGCAGACATTGGATCCAACCCAGTTTGGCTTTGTCAAAGGCAGATCATGCCTTTTAAACTTGGCTGACTTTTTCGAAACAGTCACCAAGGCCATTGATGAGGGCAAGGCAGTCCACACAGCCTACCTTGACCTGGCAAAGGTTTTCGACACAATACCCCACTCAGGTATCATTGAAAAACTCACCAGCTTAAATGTAAACCCATACGTCACAAGATGGGTTGCAAACTGGCTAAGTGACAGAACCCACAGGGTCAGAGTTGCTGGTGCCATGTCAGACTCAAAGCCTGTCACAAGTGGTGTCCCACAGGGCTCAGTCCTGGGCCCACTCTTGTTCGGCATCTACTTTTCAGAAGTACAAGCAAACACAGGAGGATTATGGCTGACAAAGTTTGCAGATGACTGCAAACTGGGCGCCATAGTCGAAAACTCATCTGACACAGATATCCTTCAGAACGGTCTTATAGAAATGGATAACTGGTGCCAGAGCCATGGCCTAAAGTTAAACGCCAAAAAATGCATAGTCATACCCTTCGGGAAAAACAAGGTTACCCCTAGCTACCATATAGGTGGCAATCCACTAAGCACAGAAGAGGTTATCAGGGATCTGGGGACCCAGGTTGACAGTAACCTTTCGTTTGACATGCACGTTGCCAAAGTAGTTAGGAAGACCTTCTACATTGCCCACCTGATCATGAAGGGATTCACATCCAGATCAAGGGAGGTCATCGTTCCCCTGTACTCATCACTCATCAGACCAATGATTGAGTACAATGCCCCATTCGGAATGTATCTGACCCGACACCTGCAGCAATTGGAAAGGCCCCAAAAGTTCCTCACCAAAAGGATAAAGGGTCTCAAAAATATGTCTTATGCTGCCCGACTGAAGGAACTCCAACTCTATTCAGTCACTTACCGTCTGCTTAGAGGTGACCTGTGCCTGACATACAAGGCCATGTCCAACCCGGAATTAATGAACATGCTTCACCTCAAAAAATCTAAATCCATCAGAACTACAAGGGCAAGAGACTTAAACCTTAACACGGTTATTAATAGGACATGCTGGAGGGACAGATTCATCACCCAGAGACTCCCTATGCTGTGGAACAAAATCCCGGTACATGTGAGGCAGAGCACCTCGCTGGCTTTGTTCAAGAGAAATCTTGACCAATGGATGGGAGATCGCAGGTATACCCCAGGGATTACCTCAGTGTCACTGCTTGACAGAGGCACAGCAAAATAATGGGCATAGTATCCTTCAAACTAAAGGGGTGGCAAAAGCCACAAAACTCTGGGCTAGGCTTATAAATGCCCTTGGGCAGATAGCCTAGTATGAACATATGAACCTATGAACCTATGTTCAGCATACTTTTGGATATTTAAAAAATAAAGGCATTCATTCCAGTCTCATTCCCATTTCTTTCAGTTATTTCCAGTTTGTTCCAGTATTTTACAGTTCTTGCAATTATTATAATGATGAAGATGATGATTTGAGTGCATAATATGAAATAAATCAATGAGGCTATTTTCACCCATTAAATGCATTACAACTCTTGTGACATTCTGTACAAGGGAAGGACCATTTCATAAAATAATCAAGGTTAGTACTGAAATCTCCTGTTAACAGAATGGGAATGGGAATTTTGCAAAGAAACCATAACATATTAAAGACTGAGGAAAAGGAAGCTGGCACATCTTCACTGGTTTGAATGATTTTATACTTACATAGGTCTACTACAAGTGCCTGCATGTTATTTGGTTATGACACACTTGCTCAGTATCCTAAGTGATCTGAAAACACAGACTCAGTCTTCTGTAATTACTTAACCCTCCAAATACCCTATTCCACAAAACTGTGTAGCTCTACCAGAATTCTAACTGTAACCCTAAAGCTCCCTTCCCTGTCCATAAACCTAAAATCCTCTCTGTTTCTTTCTCTGTCCTTAATCTTAAGACTCCCTTCTTGATCCCTAACCATAAGACTCCTTTCCCACTCTCATAGATATGTTCTTAGATTAGTACTAAGCTAACTGCCCTTGTGAGCCATTTTAAGCCTAGCCAATTATCCTTTGTAAGGCTCAAACCCTGCACCTGGTGTTTATAAGGCAAACACCTTAACCATTAGGCCACCCTCCCAACATTCCAAACCTAAAATCCTACTCTCACTACATAACCTTAAAATTACCCTTCCTGCTTCCTAAACCTAAAATTCCGATCCCTAAACCTGACCCCCCTTCCCTACTGTTGCTCTAATTTACACTTCTTTCCCTTCTTACTCTGTCACCATGGCTGATGCAGCTACCTTACTTGAATAATGTGTTCAGGTAAGCTGCAGCTGCTGCTTGCCTGAACTGGTATTTGAGTTTGTACATGAGTAGAGCATCAGCATTCCCAAATTACAAGACGCTTATCTTCGAGTACTTGGAACTTGAGTGCTTACAGAACACCCTTTACTCAGTACTAGGTCATCTGGACGGTCACTGTTGGGAAATACACACTTAAGGAGGAGAATTCTTACGTTTATCATGATAAGAGGCCTGCATTTTAGTAATGCCCTTGGCAACCTGATGGAAGATTTTGAAGATGGAATATTTCAATTTCATGTGTGATAGTTTGCCAGCAATAATGGATTCAAAAGCATTTTCATCTTCCATTCCCTTTGTCAAAACAACTAATCTTATATTAAGTTTAATCTACCTATTCTTCAAGCCATCCTACTTGATGTGGACAGTGTCAATCTTAAGATTCTTGGAAATCCTGTAAATCATGTTTTTATGTAGCTTTGGTATGCATAAACAGAAGGAGTTAACAGTTAAAATTTAATGTATTCTATTCAAAATTTCATTTAAATATGTCTTTGTGTTTAGACAGCAGCCACAGTAAAGCACAAGGCTCTCTTTAGGATACTTTATCCTATACATGCCTCACTGTTAGAGGAATTTTATTTTATCATTTGTTTTTATTTTTCTGGTATTTATTCTTCAATGTAGAACACTCATCCCCATGGACCTTTTTCAGACTCAGCCTGGGATCACTGTCTGGTTAAGTGACTTGCTCAGAGCCACACAGTTAGGCAATGTTTGTTACCTTGTATACCTGTCTGAAGACTCCTTTTTAGCAATGACTGTTTCAGACAGCTGGCAATTAACTCAAGAAAGTGGCATTATACAAAACATTCTAATTATACAATTCTTCCTCTAAAACGTGCACGCTGATTGGCCAGCCCAACCAGCGTGCCCATTATAAATCCCTCAATATACTAATGGAAAAAGGTCCGGTCGCCCGGACTTTTTCTGTTAGTATAAAACACTGTCTCGCTATGTTAAAAGAGTTTAACATAGCGATACAGGTTTTAAAAAAGCAACGCAGATCTCCATTGCTTTTTTTAAAGCTGTCTCGCTATGTTAAACTCCTTTAACATAGCGACACAATGTAAAAACGGAGATCTTGCGATCTCCGTTGCTTTTTTTTTTAAACCTGTCTCGCTATATTAAATGGGTTTAACATAGCAAGACAGCTTTAAAATAAGTAACGGAGATCTCTGTTGCTTATTTTAAAGCTGTCTCATATGTTAAACCCATTTAACATAGCGAACAGTAAAAGCAACGGAGATCTTGCGTTCTCCATTGCTTTTGCCCACAGCTCTGATGTACTGCGAGGCATGCGCAGTACATCAGAACTGCCGTGGAATACCAGACAGCTGCGGAAGGGCAGCAAAGAGGCGTATACAATGCCATTATTTAAGAAAAGTAATTATTTCTTTTCTTAAATAATGTCATTGTATAATAGCAATAACCCACTTCTGGGTGTGGGTAATGCGGGATTTAACCACGGTTGTCTTTGTTTGGTCCCGAGGGCGAAACCACGCCAATCGTGGTTAAATCCCGCATTACCCACACCCAGGCGTGGGTTATTGCTATAGTATTCCAGGTTGTTAAAATTAAAAATATAAAGAAAATCAGGTGCTACAAGTAATGGTAGTATGTGTACAATACAGTAGAACAGCACTGTACAAGGTGTTGCATAGCATGGTAGGCTGTTAAAATGTAGTTGCGTGTGTTTGTTGGTCTATGGTTGCAGATGATATGCCAGGATTAAAATTATCCATGGTCTTATATGTACATCTATATCTTCTTGACTAGTAAATTGTATTATATTTCACATTTTATGTATCTGAGAGAAGTAACTGAGATAGATAGTTAGGGACCTTTTTGGCTTATACTTAACCCATGGAAACTTGTCAACTCAAAATGACCACCAATTAAGACAATAAAATCATAGAAAGTGCTCATTGTCACAAAGCCCTAATGGCTTTCAGACAGACAGTTTAAGCTGTAGACAAAAGCTGTTGACTTCTGTGTTCTTCCTGTCTCAAAATATAATTAAGCCTACATTGTCTAACTCATACCCTGCTAATACCTAGATGTGAACTGAATTTTGTAAAATAAAGAACTGTGTAGGTGGTATGTAGGCTGCATATTTCAATGACAGGGAATTTAATTTTATGTCACAAATATCTTACAGTTTGAAATGGAAAGTTTTGTATCCCCTGCTATTCAATAACTACGGGGTCAGCAAAAGTATAATGCAGTAGCTTTAAATGACCACTTTATCTTTCCACAAAGATATTTACAGTCCAAACTTGGCATCAGATCTATAATTGGTTATTACTAATTGTATTTTTAACTCTGAGTGCCACATTGCGGTAGTCATGTTGATGTGATATTTTATTTGAAAGGTAATTCTTACCCACAATGCACTGTGAGGGCACTGATGACAAGGTTCCAATAACATAATCAGCCATCTCAGATCATATTCCCTTTTATTTAAAATGAAAGTAGACAGAAATGTTGTCAAGTCTGAGAGAACTCAGCAAAGATGTCACTGACTTTTTTTGTGCAGTGACTCTTACATACTTGTTTTCAACATATGTGTTATAACATTTGTTAAATGTTCTTGCAGAAAGATAATGAAACAGGTGAGACAATGGCCTTTCTAAAATGTGTTATTTTATGAGTTTCAAGTCCTACCTTCCTTCTGCCTTCCTTCTCTGTGACAGCTCACAAGAGTTTTATATTTTCCTGGCTTGCAAAGCTCAGCTGATCAGTAAAGTTGTAAAGTCAGTAAAGTTGTTCTAAGTGGATGTCATTTTTTTTTTTTACTTTCAAACCGGAGATGCCATAGTAGATTTAGGGCTCCAGGGAAGGGAAACAAGTGCATTATATGATATCACATAGTCAAAAACTGTGAATTTTTGTGCCTGAATATCTTTATGACATTAATAAGTATAAAGACATGAAAAAAAGCTACAAGTTCCTTGTTGTGTGTATTTTATTTGCTGGGAAAATAACCTTTCAGTTGGGATATGTGAAGTATTTTGAAATTTTATAATGAAAAAGCATATTTTTTAAGATTAGAGGTTTTTTTAGATGTATAACACTCCTCTTGGAGAAATTGCTGATCAAAAAGAAAATAAGATTACCAGAATTCAAACCCAATCTGCTGTGTACTAAGGAAGCTGACTAAGACAGAAATGCCATGGGGCGAGGGTTAGAGGGGCTACTAAATCATGCATTTTTAATATGTGAAGTATTGGGATCACTCTCTGAGGGGGAAACACACTCCGGAGAAAGGAAATATGTTTAGGGTGTAATTGTCTTTTCATACATGTCAAACTTATTGTTGTAGAGCTGACAGTAGTGCAAATATCAGTTGAGTATCTTAATGTAATGTAAAATACGTGTCAGACATTAAAACCTGAGCTATTTTGTAATATCTAATGGTAAAACTGTATCATGACTATATCATGCTGTTCTACCCAGTTTTGTGCACTGCTGGACAGATGATATATGGCTGCTTTGTTATAATTGAAATATCGCTACTGCAAAGACATCAGAGTGACAGTTTTAGTTGCCCATGAGTGGCAAAATAGCCATTTCAGTCTGACAAATCACTAACACATTTTCATACTTGGTAAAAAAAACATATGCATTTGATCTTCAAACTAACAATTCAGATAACACTAAAGCTTGATATAAATCGTTTTAAATACACCAAAAATAAAAATTGGGCATTTTAGTATTTGCTTGCTGTTTTATTGCCATGGCAGTTAACGTCTAAATCATACTGAGAAATTGACACCCCTAGCTGCCCCATGCTGTAAACATTTGTGTTTCAAATAAACTGATGTTGCAGCCTTTGCCATCCAAGACAGAAGATGTATAACCTTCATACTTCTCAACCACTTAACATGAGGAATCAGGAGAAAGCCAAATATAATGGGGACAAAAGCCCAAAATCAGGGAGAAATTTTAATTGTAGCTCTTATAAACTTAGAAAGTTGCTAGAATAACAGGTTTTGCAATTGAATGCATTTCTAAAGGAAGTCTGAAACTCAAATGTTTGTCATGATTTAGTGACTTCAGTAGTCAATGATTTGTCAGAAAACCAAAAATTTATGAGGAACAGAACAAAAATGTGAAACAAAAATCAGGATATTCTGTAAAAACCTGGGATTTTTAGAGATATGCTAACCACTAATGTATCCGGACAGCTATAATACTTTTCTCACTGATCTTGAATGCAGTGGGGTGTCAAGACAGAAATGATATGTACATTGAAATATGTGTGGCAAAGCTGCAGGAAAAATACTGCCTTTTTTTTTACATCTATGTTACCAGCTATATTGCACTTAATATGTATGGTATGCTACCTGACCCTAAAGCCATCACACCTCACAGCCCAGCAAAAGAATATATATTGTCTCTCTGTATATTCTACACATCTTATTAGTTGACCTTTTCAATTTCATCATTGAGGATATGTTTTATATTATGTTACTTTGCAACTTCTGTTGTATATTTTACACGTCCCACTGATTGATCTGTTTTTGTCTGTGCTAAATTTGTCATTGACCATATGTTTCATATTATGTTACTTTGCAACTAGTATTGTAACTGTTGTATTTTTTGTAGTGGAGCTTTTCTCCCCAGGCCTCTGCTGAAAATGGGCTTCTGGCCCAGTCGGACTTTACCGGTAAACAAATGTAAAATAAATAAAATAAATGTACCAAGCACCTTATGTCAGCTGAAGTGGAAAAGTGCAATATGTAAATAAAGACATTGGATGTGGCTACAACCAACACTTGTGGAAAGTACCAGTGTTACCCATGTACCTAAAATACAAAAGAGAAGGGACTTATAATCTGATTAATTCTGTTTTCGTCACTGAGATGTAAGTAAAAATTCATGTTTGAACAATATTGTTCCATACTGTTCCACACTGACAAAAACTAACATCATGAATGACCTATGTGGGCAGACAACTTCACAAATTACTTGACATTAGATTTTTTGGGACTAAGCATAATTCAGTATATACTAGACTCTTCATGCCAAAGCATATGCATAGCACAAATAAATGACTGAATAATGCTTCTGTAACACAAATAAGGATTGACCATCACTGGTTCTAGCTTATGCAATCTGTGGCTAATTCATGTAATAAACTCATCGACTTGTGGATACATTAGCATGTAATCTGTTATTAAATTATGTTGTCAAGTACCCAATACAACTGTTTATAATCTCAAAAAATGCATTCTTACTATTTTTCTCTTTTTTATTAAATATGTTTTTATTACTAGCAAAGTATCCAATCTGTCATCTGAGTTTCTGCATCAGAGTTGTCTCACATTACATTTATATCAAGATAGCTGGTTAAAGGTTTAGCTGGTTAAAGGTTTTAAAAAAAGATAGCTGGTTACTTGTTTTGTTTCATTTGACTGACCATTACTTTTTATTCACATCCAATTCTAGTCTATTCAGTTAAGTTACTGCCAGTACTATATTTATATTTTGTTAATAAATAGGTCCTACTGCATTTCATTACATTTATGTCTGTACAGTAAGTGACCAGTGTATGAACTTATTAACTGGTGAGGTCAAATATCTGTGTTAGTTATTTAGGGTGTCCCAAGTTAGAAATCTAACATTAACACAGATTATTTGGGGGTCTTGTTTATGCTAATGCAAGTGAAATTATCTTAGAGTAATAAGTATATTTTGGGGGGGGTTCTAACTCATGATCTAGTCAGTACTGTCTGACAAACTTAGCCATAAGATGTAATGGTTTTGTAAAAAAATCATTCTGTTTAGAGCTATCAAGATATAATAGCTTGTGGCAACCTAGATAACAGAAAGAACAACACCAGAAGAAATAAATACAAGACAGAGATGTCCACAGCCCTCCCCCCATGATAATATGAGGAGTATAGCTTGTATGCATACTCCCAAATGTGATTGCAATTGTGGGTGATTGTGATAAGAAATATAAGGATAATTCACAGAATGTGCACTCTGTACCTCACTCTACTGTACGGCAACTAAAGAATCATGGGTGTTAGAATCAGACAGATTAAGGAGGTGAAACAAACCTGCATCATAAAAATGCACCTACAGTCAGCCATCCACAACCCTTTTTCCCATTTTTGCATATGGAGTTAGGGTGTCACTTCCACAGTGACAATCGTCTAGAACCAAGGTTTACATAATCGGGTGGCTAGCCCTGCCATGATTGTTATCCCACATTACACACTCACACATGCACTCTCACTTATGGCCAGTTCAGAATGTCCAATCCATATACTATATGTCTTTGACATGTGGGATGAAACCAGGGCACCCAGAGGAAACCCACGCAAACACAGGGATTACATGCAGACTATGCACATCAGGCACCCAGCCAAGAACTGAACAGGGAGAGCCTCTTGCTGGGAGTTGACAATGCTATCTGTCATGCCACTATGTCACCCTAACCTGCACCATACACCACAACCACAAAAACAAGTATTTTGATGGCATAAGTCAGCAAAATTATCCATCTCCATATAATTCTGTTGGTACTGATTATTTAGTTATACTTCGGCCTGAGATGTAGAATTAATTTTATGTGTGCTCTCTTTGCATTCAGGATCATATTTGTTTGTAATTATCATCAAAGTTGGTATGTGTGTGTGTGTGTGTGTGTGTGTGTGTGTGTGTGTGTGTGTGTGTGTGTGTGTGTGTGTGTGTGTGTGTGTGTTTGTGTATGTGTAAGTGTACATGTGTATATGTCCATATGTGTGTGTGCCCATTTTTATAGATGTGAGATCTCACCAGTAAAGAAGTATTCTATTTACTGATTTTGAGTAGCTAACACAGGTGAGGGCTTGTCCAGATCAGTAAACACAATCCTGTTAGTTGACCATCATCAATGAAGAGTAGTGCTACAGTCATACTATGTCCAATACAAAAAGTCTGATGGTATTCAATCATAAATATTAGGGGTGAAATTATGACTGACTAAATACAACCTTTTGCATAATTTCAGAAAAGAAACTAAAACAAAGCATCATAAAACAAATATCAAGAGCCAGTGAATAAGCAAGAACAGAAGTTACCATCTCAGGTTAAGCCTCCCCTTCAAATAAGTTAGCAACAATTACAGCTTTAGCCTTTTTATATGTACAAATGAAATACACAGTTGCAGTCAGCTATTAATAAATTTAGAATTTTGGTAAAGTTCAGTTAGGGGAACATTTTGATGTCATGTATAAATATCTGAATAGTTCTGTGACTAACAAAATGTTGAATATCACACAATTCATTTAAGGGGTCAAAATGCATTGGTATTGAACTTGTTAAGGACTTTCATGCAAACAGAGAAAATTATTTAGCTCAGAAAGATTCTAGACATTTGCTTTGTACAGCTTGAAATCACATGGTTTAAATGAACATTTTAATTCAAAACCATTTATCATGTACCCTATAAAACAATTGTGTTCTGACTTCAAATATGCCTGAAAATACCTAACAACTGTACAGAATTTTGCAGAATGTCCAGATTTTGCCTCATATTTTTGGTCCGTTTTTCATAAAATTGTGGTTTTCTGGCAAATTAGTGGCAAATCATTAAAAACTGAAGCTAGAAAATAATGACAGACATTTGAGTTTTGGACTTCATATCCTTCAGAAAATTCATGCTAATGCACAATCTGTTATTCTATCAAGTTTCTAAGCTTGTAAGACCAATATTTAAAATTTGTCCATATTTTTGGGTCTTTGTCCCGATTTCTTGCTCTAAGAGGTTGAAAGGTATGTTTGAAAAGTGCTCATGTAGTAACCATATAAAGGTCTGTTCCTGATAAAATGTGTGGTTTTCTGGCAAATCAATGAGGACTGAAGTAACTAAATAATGACATACAACTGACTTTCAGATTTCATATTCTTCAGAAAATGTGTACTAACACAAATCTTGTTATTCTAGCAACTTTCTAAATTTATAAGAGAAATATTTAAAATCTGTCCCTATTTTTAAGCTTTTGTCCCACATTATTTAAGACTTTGTCCAGGTTTCTTGTGCTAAGAGGTTGAGAGGTATGGTTGTAACTACTGTTAACTTCTTTGAATGGAATTTACCCTGAGGTGCTAAAAGGGGTGTTGTGGGAACGAGCAACCAATATGTAGAGATGCAGAGGAGCATTTTGTCTTAAAGGTGCATCAGCAAGGTACAATATTCACGGATGTTCAATGCCTGCACTGAGTATACACCATTCTAAATGAACAGACACATATATAATGCACACCTTCTTCCTCCTAATTTTAGCTTTCCTACTGATAGTCTTACAACTTTAAATATTGGCAGGGATTTATAAAGGTTACCACAAAGTGCAGACTACATGTACACTTAGTGTAATCTTTCTGAGTAACTATAAAGCACAAAAGGTATGATAAGAATGTTCTTGAACACATATCGTGTACACTTAGGGTACGCTTAGCGTAGGCTTTATTGAATCTGGCCCAGTATCTTAAATGTTAATGTTTAAGTATTAGAGGATTTTTAGTACCTAGTCTCACATTTTTGATGATGTGGAACTATTGGATTCTAATATATTTTCTGTGCTGCTTGACTTTGGTATGTACTTTCTGTATTTGAGCTTGATAAAATAACTGCTGTTGATAACAGCAGGGCAAGACTTGAGGCACATAATCCTGCTTGCCAGTATTTGTTTTGCAGTTGTACAGATATAGTGCCAAATGTACTTCTTCAGCCTACAAAACAGTCTTTATTTTTTAGTCATAATAGTTAGAACACTTGTAAGATAAGCTCCAAGGAATATTCCAATGACAGTACAACAGGTAAAGAGTGAAAACTAAAATGGCACTTACATACTTGCTTGAAAAAAGATGTGTGTTGTTAAAGTAAAGTCACCTGGACATAGAGACGGTCTGGCAGGAACTATAGGTCTTCAGTATGCAGCTGAAGGAGCATCAGGGGTCTGTATCACTTTGATGAAATGGCAGAAGTTCGAACACCATACGTTTGAACTTCTAACCTCGAAGTGCAAAATCATAGAAGGCTTAGAGCAGTGATTTTTTCCCAGGGAAAAAAAAATCGCTGTTCCAAGAAACACACACACAACACAAGCACAGCAAAAAAACAGCAATCCACACACTTACACTTAAAATCCTACATCTAACCCTACACTAAACTGTACATACACTAGCATCTATCCACTTACCTTAACCCAAACCCTAAACCTAAGGTCCATCACTATCGCACACTCACCTGACCCACACCCTAACCCTAACTCACCTATCCCCACCCTAACCCTAATGTCTGTCAATATCGCACACCTACCTCACCCACGCCCTAACCCTAACTCACCTAACCCGTGCCCTAACCCTAACATCCCCACAGTCGCACACTTACCTGAACCCGACCCGTAACTTTCCACCACAGTGCTGAAAATCACGAAGCCACAGAAACTGCCCACCAAATTCTTTCCCTGGGAAAGAATTCGGGTTTCTGCGGCTTTGCGATAATCAGTTTTCAAACTTCATGGTTCGAACACATGGTGTTTGAATTGATGAAGTTCGATTAACTGATAGGAACCCGAACACCAGATGTGTCCCAGGATGATTTTACAATGCAGCTTGAATTAAAGAGACTAGAACTGGAGATGAGACTCATGGATATGGAAGCAGCCTAGAGAAAAGCAGCCTGAGCTGCAATAGAAGGAAAAGAAGAAGGAAGCAGAGAAAAGGTGTCATCAGTATGAGGCCACAAGAATACAGGAAGCAGCAGTATGATGATGCTGAGAGGGAGAAGGAACAACTGCATACAAGAAAAAAGGAAACTCATGAACCCTTCATCAAGTGTATGAGATGGCAGGGAGGAAGTTATATTAAGGACAGAACTAAATTATTTCATCAGGATAATGGTGGAGGGATTTGAAATAGTCTGCAATCAGAACCACACTGATGATGGGCAATGTGTGAAGTTCTTAACTCTTCTGCTCATGGGTAAAGCTATGCTTGCAATTAGTGATATGTTGGATGCTGATTATATTCATCATACTGAAGATATCCTTTTAAAATGTTTTAGGCTCACACCTAACACTTAGAGAAAAAGTTTAGAGTACATGGAAAACTAGAAAACAGTGTTATTGTGTTAGCAGTTTCAGTGCAGAAATAAGCACTTACTTTCATAGGTGGGTGAGTACATGCCAACTTACTGTTTTTGAACTGTTGGGAAACCTTTGTTTAGGGAGGATATAAGGTTCTAGTTGGCAGGCCAAGACTGTACCTTAGCTGAGTTATATACACGTCATCAAATGTGACAAATTCTCTATTTGACCTTTTCAGCTGGTTAGACATTCCCCCAGGAGATGCTGACAGACAGAGGGGCTATCTTTATATCAGACCTGCTGACCTTTTTGTGGAAATGCTGTGAAGTAAAGCAGTTAAAACTATACCCTATCAATGATAGGCAAATTGTTTAGTGGAGAGTTTAAACTCTGCTGTTATGACTATGCTAAACATTTATATACATGTTTAAGCAGAAGTGTCTTAAGTTATTGCCCCATCTTCTCTTTATTACAGGGAGGTGCACCAAGAACCCAACTTCTTTGACTCTTGCACTAATTTAAAGTCATAGGGTGAGGGAGTTCTCTGCAATTAATTTGGGGATGAATGGGAGGATGGAGGTCATTCCAACGGGCTGTTGCGGACTATGTACTGAATTTCAAGAATGAGCTTAAGGAGATGATTGTTTGGCAAAGAATCACCGAGCTTAACCACAACAGTAGCAAGAACATTGGTATGACTTA